>NC_067435.1:4054612-4354612 GCF_009764475.1 Pristis pectinata | reverse complement strand
GCAGACAGCATGGGCTCTCAACTCAGCTGGAGTTGCCCTTAAATCAGCTTCTAAAAGCATCACAGGATCAGACAACATTCAACTGACATTTTGCACAACCAAATGAAAATCAGAAACTCACACCAACTCTTGGCCTCTGGGATAGGTACATGGCTGAGCGCCAAAAACAAAAGCCATTGCTAAATAAAAGTACCATGTTCAATTTCAACTCTGTGCCAAGCATCTAGATTAGAGGGAAAATAGAATCAGACAGTGACTGCTCCTAAATGTTCCAAGTGACCCCACAGCTGGAGCAGTATGACTCTGTTGAACCGTACCCAATATGAACTAGGTCAGTGATGCATAAGTTGTGACCAACAATGTGGCAACTTGGATTGGTTAGCTGAACAGTCTCCAATCATGCCTAAGATGTTGTGCTCAGTAAAATGGGCCCTCCGTCCTGTCTTGTCCAATCATTGCAGGGACTGGAAAGTACTGAGTTGGGGAGAAGATTGAGTGGAAGAGAGGGGTGATGATTAGAGGATCACACAGTGAGGGTTCAGAAAAATAATTTTGTAGAAGCAGGGTGGATGTTGGGGAGAAGATTGCATTGAGGCTGGGGGCTGGACAGATGATTGCGGGGGAAGGTGAAATGAAGGACATGAGGACAATGGCAGTGAGGGGGTGGGTGGTTTGGATACAAGTGATCTGTAATGTTGGGAAGTTCAACAGTGCCACCAGCTGGTTCAGTGCTCTCAACTGTGTTTCAGCCAGATGCAGATCTTAACCAATGGAAAAGCTGGCCTTTAACCTTTGGTTAAGACTTTCTTCAGTTGTCTCCCTGTATGCAAAATAAAACTTTCCATTTGCGACAGAGATGGGGATTTGACAGAGTGCTTCATGGAAGATCTAATGTGACATAGTGTTCATGGCTACAGGTGTACGATCTCTAACACCACTGTGTATACCCTGCAGACACTGTGCTAGTGCTTCACCCATACGAAAGTGCCAGCAACAATTCTGGCCTGTAGACTGCTGCTTCTCCCCCTGAAAATGGGTCTACAAGCCCTAAAGTTTGGGCATCACTGAACAGGATAATCCTGTGATGCTTTTAACAGCTGAACTGAGAAATTGAGGGCACCAAAGGCAGATGAGTCTGAATATGTTGTCAGGAAAATGGAGGGAAAACTATAGAGGGAAAAATTACCTAACAAAAAAAGGGCAGAAGGAGAACGTTATATTTTAAATACAACATTATAAAGTAACTCTTTAAAAAAGACATCCCTCCAAACCTGCCAAATCACTTACAGGATTATCTTCAGTGCCAAAACCATTGGTAAAGATGTCTTTCCCCAAAGTCTCCAGAAGTAAATTAATAGAATAGTTGATTTCCCAAAACAGATGAAATTTATAGAATTTTACAACAAAAAATGACGCTACAGACCAGTGTTACTGTGCTGACTCTTTGAAAGAGTTATTTAATTAGTTGAATTCCCTTGCCTTTTCCCTACTAATTTCCCCCTTTTTATCCAAATCCCATTGGAATGCAGTTCTTGAATTTGTTTCCACCATTCTTCCCAGTAGCATATTCAATTCTAATTTGCCCTTTCACTTTTTTCACTAGCTTGGCATTTGTAGTTAAACCTCTGTCAGTGTCACCCTGCAACAGGGTTTAAAGGAGCATCATCATCAATATGCTTACCTGGGAGGTAGCTGAGGAGACTGATGGGGATGGGGATGCAGGGGGTGACAAAGTGCTGCATGGGAGGTTTAGTGTGATGTAGTGTTCGTGGCTGCAGATAATGCGAATGAAGTCCAGCCGTAGAGCAATAAGGGCATTTGGGTTCTGTGCTGTCTGCAGTTTATTGCTGACCTTTGGATAAGAGAAAGCACAGAGTGCATTAACACAAGCCAAGAACAGCATCAATCAGTTATCCACATGTTTAAAACCTTCCATCATCATTGAAGTGGAATCAAACGCCCAACAAAGGGCTGTAGAACTTAAGCCAGACCCAGTCAGACAAGATCACATACCCTTGCTTTCCATAAAGGTTCAACTTCTGACCTGCACCATTTGTAAAAAGGTGAGAGCAAAATGAACATTCTCCCAAATGGACTGACAGATATCTACCTTTGTGGAAAGACATGAAGCGAAATTATTCTGCAAATACTCTCCTTTTCCTCAATTTAATAATGTTGAATAATTAACGAGTGATATTAGCTTTGGGGATCCTGTGATGTTGTCTCTTTAACATTGGCAACCTAGCAAGGAACCCTTTCTTCTTCCTAATGCCTGTCCCATCTTTGAGAGAAAATTAATAGACTGGGAAGAATAATAGTTTGTGGTTATATAACTTGTAGAAAATATCACAAGGCTCCTCACAGGCAAAAGGTCAACATAATTTAACAACTGAGCCACAGAGGGAGATACTTGTGTGGATGACCAAACACTTGGATAAAGAACATAAAGAAATAGTGGAAAGAGAAAAGTTATCCTCTCATGCCTCCTCCACCGTTCAATGGGGTCAGAGCTGATCTTCTACCTCAGTGCCACTTTCTTGCGCTATTCTCTTGATTCTTCATATCTAACATGTATCGATCTCTGTCTTGAATATGCACAGCAACTGAGCTTCCACAACACTCTTGATTAGAGAATTCTAAAGGTTCACCACACCCTGGGAAAAGAAATTTCTTCTCATCATTGCCCTGAATGGCTCACCCCTTATTCTGAGACTGTGACTCCAGTACTAAAAACCCTAGCCAGGGGATGCATCAACTTCATATCTATCCTGTTAAGTCCCAAAAGAATTGTGCACATTCTAACAAGACCATCTCTCATTCTCAAGAGAGCACAGGCCAAGTCTATGTAAGTACCTCTTCGCACAACAAACCCACCATCCCAGGTATCAACCTGATGAACCTTCACTGCAGTCCCTCTAATGCTCACATATTCTTCCTTAGGTAGGGAGATCTATACACTACATTTTACATTTGGCCTTACCACTGCTCCACATAATTGGAGCACAATGTTCCAAGTCCTGTATTCAAATCCTCTAAAGGCAGTGCACTAAATACCATTTTCTATTTTTTGTACCAGAGTGACAGATTGAAGGGTGACTTGGGAATGTCTTAGTGCAGAATCAATGCAGATTCTACAAACAATTAGGAAGAAAGATAGTATTTAAAGGAGGGTCTTAGCAGAAAAAAAGAGGGGTAGTAAAGATACTTTTGGAGAGAAATCCAGAACTTGTGCCCTTGGCATCTGAATATGTAGCTACTTATGGTGGAATGGCTAAATCTGGGAATGATCAGTAAGTCAGAATTGGAAGAGTGCAGAGTTCTTGGAGGATTATAGGGTTGGAGGCAATTAGTGATGGGAAAAGGAAGGATCTGAAAACATAGATGAGAATTTTAAAATTGGAATGTTTTCTAAGCAAAAACCAAAGTAGGTCAGCAAACTCTGGGAGTTAAGCCAGTCAAGGGAGAACTCCAAGTTTATAGAAAATAGAACAGAAGGCACTAGCTAGAATATCTTGAAATAGTCAACCCTACAGGTAACAATGGGCTACATGTGGGACTCAGAAACATTTGAGCCAGATATAAGCAGAGTCAGGTGATGTTATGGCAATGTATTGCGGTTCTTTGATATTATGGGAAGGGATGTGGTTCAAAGTTCAACCCATTTTTTTTTTAATCATCAGAATTGGAAATTTTCTAGTTCTGACAAAAGGTTGATAAGCTGTTAGCTCAGGTTTTTGCTAAGTGTCTTCAATATGTTCTGTTTTATATTTCAGATTGCTCTTATTTGTCATATTTTGCCTTAAAGTTTTAATCAAATCACCTCCCCTTCTAAGCTTCAGCTGCTTCATTCCTGCTTCTGCACAAAATATGCATTTATAGCCTGAAACTTGAATCAAGTTACAAATATCCCAGAGAGATAACCTTATTGTTACAGGGGTGTAATTTGGAACTACTTTGAATCCTTACAGACTTCCACCACCACAGGTCTCCAGAATACACAGTAAAATACCTGTTTGTAGTATGTGCGAATGAGACTGAAAATATATCCTCGATCCATCAGGGAGAGTAAATCGTTGAGGAAGAATGCCAAGCTGGTATTGAGCCGCTCCACCAACTCAACGTCCTGAAAAAGATGCATATACACATACAAGGTATACCACAAATACTGAAAATGCTAAGACAGAAAACTCAAAGCATCCCAAACATTCACAGTGTCAAGCACTGCTTTCCAACATAAAAGGCCTAGTTTGAATTGAACACTGAGAATACAGATACTGGAGTGTCTGAACAATGCTGTAGGCTGTGGAGTGACTAATTAGGATGCCATCCATACCTCATCCTGGAGTTATCTTCTGATAATATTAAGTGAAGCAAACTATTAAAGAACTTTAAGAATACCTTCTGAAACCTGCTGACAATGTCTGCAGTGATCATGCTGGCTAAAGCTGTTATATCATCCACAAATCTCTCCGGGAATCTCAGTTTCCGTGGAGCCTCAAGCTTGTCTGAAAGATGGAGATGATGGCCCATACTTTTCACCTATTTCAAAACATGCATAACAAAATCAACACATTGTGGGGTGGGCCTCCAGAACCATTCCTACACAAAGTCAAACTGAAGGATACAGTGATTGTACTAGTTCAAGTTTATTATTATATGCGTGAGTACAGTGAGGTACAGGTACTACAAAAAAACTTGCTTACAGCAGCACCACAGGCACGTAGATTCAGACAACAGACAGAACATAAGTTATACATAAATTGATTATAATTAATAATTACTAATTGACGAGCAACCACAATGGATTATATTTCAAGTGGCAAATGGGGATTTGCCCTATTAATTCTCCACATGGAAAGCTGCAAGTATCAGCCGAACAATAGGAGAGATGCTGGTTGCTGAGGTGTAATAGCTAAGTTCCAGTATGTGAATGAATGAGAACATTTAATGCAAATTAAGCAGGGTACACAAACATCACTAAATGGTGTCACGCAGTTCAAACATAAACTTCACTGAAACCCTATCTAATCCATGTGAGCACTGTGCTACATATGTGCCTGCTGCTCTGTTACCCAACTTGCAGTATCCTGTTGGCAGACTATTTAATCACAGTGGGCTCAATATCTCAGCCAACATCAACACATATGCACTTGTAAGCAAAGGTCACGAGGGAACATCAAGAACAGAAACCGGGGTTGATTTATTCCTTCTCTTGTTCAGGAAAGGCTCAGGTCAATTGAAGGACATGTTGGAAAAGGCTACAGAAAACTTCAGTATTTCCAATTTAACTTACCTCCCTCCCCAACTCAGTGTTGCATTCTGTAGGCAGTCAGCTGTATTCTCGATAGGGATAAAGCACTGAGCAATGTGGCCCATTGGGAGAATCTCTCTGACTACATTAGAGTTCAGAAATTCATTCATTTGTCTCTTCTGTCACCTTTCATACACCAACGCAGCTCATCATTGTCAGTGTAATAGGGTCTTGTGGCTGTAACAATCCCCATGTAATGGGTTATTGTGCCCATCAGTGACTGCTGCTTTGAAACAGGGTACTGCATCAGTAAGCAACACTCCCCGAGTAACAGGGGTTGCATCAGCTACAGTCCACGTGAATTCGGGCACTGTAACAATCTGTGGCAGTGCCCGTGTAATAGGGTACTGTCAGTCAGTGATAGCCCCCATGTAACGTGGTGCTCTGTCAGCTAGTGATGGGGAATAATAAGTAATCAGGCAAATAAGAGAAATTAGAAATAAAAGGGAAAAGTACAAAAGATATACAGCATACCTGTCACCATTTAGACCAAAGAGAAAGACTAGTTACATCCAATGTGTGGAGGACAAGGCCTCATTCAAAGCTGCAGTGTCTATTTTTTACTTCTTGTCAGATGTGAAGAAATTTTCTGTACAGATTCTGTATTTAGAGCAAGTGGGATGCTAATAAATGACAATAAATCTGTCTAAAAGACTACAATTCCCTGAAAAAATAGGTTGTTTTTTTGAATTAGATGCACTTCAATGTCCTTGAATAGACTTAGAGACGTCAGGATTTGAGTCACCTTCAACGCCTCCACTTCAGACTAATTGAGAGAACGAGTAAGAGTGCTGAATCATCAACTCCACTTACCATCAGCTGAAAGAAAAACCATGCCTGCTGCAAGGCTGCCTCCCGCACGCTGCTGGTGCTGACGACCCATTGTAAGGCCAGCTCCTCATGGAGAAGCTGCAGAACAGAAACAACTGTTACTAAAAGGCAGAGGTCATTTGAAGCAATTGAAAACATCTACATTTCTTTAAAAAAAGATGTTAACTTTAGTACCAATCCAAAACAGCTTAAAGTATCCTAGGGTGTCTCTGCTACAATGTTAAGAATGAGAACTTAACACACTGAATAATGTTTAGTAACAGATATTCTGGCCTTAAGTGGGACAGGTCATTTTATGCAAAAATCCAAAGGAATACATCACTTGGCATGATATTCCTGACATTATCAATATTTTTCTTTTAACCTACAGGACATTTGCAAGTACATTTTGCTTTTACTGAAATAATGGGAGGGCCTGTCTTTGAGGCAAATCAGAAATCTGCCTAAGTGCTTTTGGAAAATGGTGTTCCTGTGCCTTATGGTCTCATTTCTTCTAACAGACACACTGCAGGGTCGCTGTGGTGTTATAAAAATGTAGGCTCAGTAGTGTGCCTGCAAACACTGATACAGAGCAGCTGGACACACATTACTGAAATAGGAGCAAAACTGACATGGATACAAAATGTGACTGCTTAATAATAAAATATAAATGTACTTGGTTACTTTTGTAAGCATGTACAAATCCAAACTTATGGCAGAACAAGGAATCTAATAGGTCCTGTGATGGAACTGTGGTACTCATATTCAGGAGACCAGCAAATGTTCTACTGGGACAGTGGCTTCCATTCTCAGTGTATGGGTTGGTGTTTCAATTCTGACAAATCTTTTAACTCTGATCTCCAGAAATAGTGAGTACCAGTTGGTAGCTTTGTTGCATATTTGTACTAAGTGCAACTTTTGATGGGATTTGAGTGACATCCACAAGGTCCTCAGAAGCATTTAAAGACTAAATAACTTGGCGTAGGATCATGGTCAGTAGAAAATCTGAAAAGCTGCGAACAAGTGGTTCGGAGTCTTTCTCCACCAGAGGCTCTCTGTCACCAAGTGAGTATAATCTTTGCCTTATGTAAACTCGGATATCAGAACACCTCATCAATGGTCATTTCACATTGTGCTGACGAATCACCTAAGTGAAGTGTTGTGCATCACAAAGCCCAGAAAACATTTGGACAATCACTTTATTAAATCTACAGGAAACCATTGGCTATATATTCAGATTGTACTTCACCATTACCATCCTTTCCTCACCATGCACTGATAATTTTATTTTCCCAGTTTAATGCAAACCATTTGTTTTACTTCTACCTTTTTTGTTGAAAATCTTGGCTGACTGGGCTGTGAATGAGTGAAGCCGTCCAAAAATGAGGACATGCGGTTGGGACTCCGCTCAGTTGCCTGTGAAATGAGGGACAGGAGCAAGATGGTGTAGAGCAGATATTAGTGGATGGGGAAAAAAATGAGATGGTGAGTATAAGATAAACAGTCAGTATGAAACAAGAAAGAGGGATGAAGTTAACCAAGGCACAATATTTGGGCCTTCAAGCTGATTTAATGCCAACGGAAGACACTTCTGAACCGATGAGCTGGTTTCATGAGGAGGATGTACAGATTCTCCAACAGAGTCTTCCCACTTTGTGTACATATTAAACATTATATGGGTTTTATGGCAAAGAAAGGGAACATGTGGCCCAACCATTCAATGCCGTGATTATCCTCCACAAAAGCCTCCTCTCAACCTATTCTTTTCAATCCGTCTGATCTGTCAGGTATGTCTTCCTGCTCTGCATTTTGCAACACCTACATTCTTTTACTAATCGTCTCAACTATTCCACAGGTAACAAATTGCACATTCTCAACAACTCCTTGGATAAAGAATTTTTCTTGAATTTCTTGATGGATTCATAACCTCTCAATTTCGATTCTCCCATAAGCAAAAACATCTCTCAGTCTATCTTATTAAAGAAGTCCCCTTCCAATCTAAAAAATATCACCATTTACTTTTTTTAAAGGAAAGAATTCCATTTGTTCGGTATTTCTAGAGATGCGTAATCTCTCTGATTTGATGTCTTTTTTTTAATTTCCCCTCTATGTCATTTTTTGTGAAATGGAGACCAGAATGATAGAGAATACTTCATATGGTCTAATCAAGGTTCAACTATTACTGTATAAATAAATACTAACACTTTGCATTTTTGTGGTGATATTGAGTTTGTAGTGATTGAAACAACCATCATGGGATACCTCAGCCATGTATAGGGTTGCATAAGCTCACAAAATAATGATAGATTCTCAGCTGCAGGGACATGGAGACTCACTATAGGGCACTGCTCTGGTGCTCTCACACTAACTTCATCCTCAGCTCAGCAGCAAAAGAATTGGGGATGCTACAAGTCTGTTAGAGGCAAAATATTAACATGTCAGTTTTTGTTTCACACTTAACAAAAGCTCCATCATGTCTTGCCCGATTTAGCAGTACACATTGCATTTAGGAATATAGCAACTGCTGAACTGGGTTACGAGCCTTGTTTTCAGATGTTCATGCTTATGTCTTCCCTCATTCTAACCAAGTAACGCAAACTTGTATCTTTTGACATCACTTTGGCAAGCAATTCCAAATCTAGGTCATGACTCTGCTTTGGTTTGTATAGTTGAGTAACTGGACAAATGATACAGATGCTAAGATGAGACTGGTGCATGTGGAGCTATACCAGATTGGCCTCAATTTGGTGAGCAGAAGAAAGGCTTAGGGTTGGAATCAGAGCATTCTTTCCATGAAGCTGCTGCCCCCATCACCTATCAGTGGAACAGAAAGAATGAAAATAAGATAAATGAATCAGATGTGATTTTGGACTGCACTTGTTTGTCCTGGTAGAAAATGGCAAAATGAGAAAGCAATCAATGTGTAGACTGATGATGATGCTTTGATGAATGTTTTAAGACGAAAACACCAGTTCTGCACCTGCTTGAGATCACAGCTTGAATTGGGATGGTTTCTCCGCAAGACAGCCTTTGGCCCACCGGGAGCGTAAGCAGAGTTAACCCAGGAGTGTGAACGATCGATCCCCTGGCAGGTAAAGGAGGCAGGACAAGGAGGAAACACAAAGTGAAAACGAGAGTCCAGCTATAACACAATCATTCACAGTGAGAACAGAGAGTTGCAGCAGGATATCACGATAAACTCCCATCATGGATGTACTTAAAATGGCCAGTTTAATTTTGATTTACTCTGACAATCTTCCACATCCATCTCTTCTGAATCAACTTGCATGCAGTGGTTTGCCACATAACAAAATACTGGACAACACTTTGCAACAATATTCTAGTCAACAAAACATGATGAAAACACAGGTTCTACACTAATTTAAAGGGCATTATGCTGGGTATGTAGTGTTAGAACCTCGCCAGAGCTAACACATTTGAAATTCAAATTTATCCATTTAAGAGAAAAATCCTCTGGAATTGGCAAAACCATTAAGGCAGGCAGGCCTATTCAATTTCACAGCTCAATCCCATTTATTCTTCCTCAGCCTCATGTTCCTCTTTGTACAAACACACAAATTATCTCTCATCCACTTAACTTGTCCAGAATGTTTACCTTTTGCAGGTTTAACATACTCCAAATTTTGATTTCCTTTTGCATGAAACTATTTGCCTAATTTCACTTCATAATTTTTAACCTTTGTTATAGGGTCATGGAGTCAGCATAGAAATGGGCCCTTCAGCCTAACTTGTCCATGCTGACCGTGATGCCTATCTATGCTAATCTCATTTGCCTGCATTATGCTTGTATCCCCCTGTGCCTTTCCTATCCAACTATCTGTCCAAATGTATTTTAAGTGTTTTAATTTTATCCGCCTCTATCGCTTCCTCCAGCAGCTCATTCCATATAACCACCATCCTCTATGTAGAAAACCTTGTCCCTGTTTTCTGGGATCTGTATATTTAACTACAATCCTCAATTTGTCTCAGTATGTTAATTCCCTATTTACTAAAGATTGGCCATTATACTGCAGTCCACAATAATTAGCAACCAAGCTAGGTAACCTCAATATGATTGGCCCGGAGAATGCAATCCACAAAGCAGATAACTCTGATTTGGGTCTCTTGACTATATTAGTCTATAAATCTAATTTATAAATTAACACATAATGTAAAGTGGAATAATAGATTATGATTATCAAGAAGATTGGACTGGGAAGATTTGATGGGACAAGTGGTCTCTCTTTCTACTAGTCTGCCTCAAATTAAAATGAAATCTTTAAGTCTGATTTAATACAATGTTCAGCTTTGTTCTGCTTCTGATCTACCTCCCTACAATTGTAAAAATATTTGTTAGCAAACTCAGTGTTTTACATTTTCCTCCCAAATGTCTCCCATCTCAAAAGATAGAACTTGGCTCAACAACGACTTTTCTTGGCAGTCCTGTAGAGAGGGGTTATCTGTTCTACTTGCCAAACACTGTTTAAAAACAATCTATAACATCTTTTAAAAATAAAATTACTTCTTAAGAAGGAGAAAGATAAAAAAAATACATGGGCCATGGTTAGAAGAGTGGAATTAGATTAGGTTGCTCACATCTAAGAAAACACTCAGTTTCATGGTCTGAATGACCTGTTTTTGTGTTGTATTCTAATCATAAAGCACTAACAATAACATTTGAAAAGCAGATAGCAATTTTATATCCTTATTTGCATATAAATTCCTTTATCAAGCTCATAATTTAAACATAAATCAATAACTGGATGTTGTACATCACAAAGGGCAAAGTATAATCGTGATATCCCTTAATCCCAGAGCAGTTAGTGCCCACCATCCCATGCTTGGACAGGCATGCAATTCCACCTGGGCACCCAGATACAGTAGACTATCAGAAAAAGAAAAGCCATAACCTTTACCGTCAGCTATTTTATCTTTTCACCGCCATTAAGAGTAATGCAACATTAAACAATGAGCCTTGAATGTCAGCAACCGAGAGACAGAAGTGTCAGAATTAAGCATTATTCTCAGACCTTATTACCCCATTCAGTTACTCATAAAGTATTTGCCCTTTGAATCACACTATATTCAGGTATAGTCTACATACAGGCTCACTACAGAGCAGAAGGCAATGGCCTCTCTCACTCAATAAGAGCTAATAACTAACATCTGGCCTGCAACACTGGAGAAGATGAACACAAACACTGTCTTCCTCTCACCCCACTACTGCCTTTCAACCCTATAAAATAAGTGGGAACTTAATGTCAACACAAAAACACCAATGCTGCTGTAGACCACAACTTTACAGCATTTTTGTTTCCAGTCCTTCCCAATAAGCAGAAACATTTAATACCACAGCTGAAGAATTCTGCCTTCAGTCACTGGAAACGTAAAGTTGCATGTGACATTCTGTTTTACAGGTCAATGAACCCTTTATATTTTTCATAAGAGTGTGAGAAAAGCTTTTGGTGATTCAATTCAAATCAACTTTCAACTTCTGGACCAATCTGATAATTATACAGCAAAATAATTTGGAATTATTAATATATTATCCAATTTACTGATTTCTCCATCACCCCAAGATCTTTTACTTTTTGACATTGAAAAGTCTTTCGTCATTTTTCTGTAAATATCAGACACACGTGAGCCCCTTTCATGATCACCGGCAACCAACGCAACAGGTCCCTAAAGATTCCAAGACAGTTATTGCACATTCCTGCGCTGGCTTTCATGTATCTTTCTCTAATCACTTCCAGAGCTCTAGAATTGTTATTAGTGCAGAACCTGACCCTGATTTCCAAGATCAAAATGGAATAGAGACCATTTTCTAGACTTCAATACCCAACTTCCAGCTAAAGACCTGTGAAAAATGACATTTCCTTAACTACCCATCTTCTGAAACAAGAAAGCCACTTCATCACTAATCCCTACTTTCTGGATTAAAACTGACAAGTTATAGAGTATTCGAAGTCTTGAAAATAACATATGGAGCAGACTGTTCAGATTTTACACAATAATAAAATGTCCACAATCATCCAATGGCTCTCCTCTTCAGCAGCACTTTGATCCATCTGTTACCAAAGCTGATCCAAAAACCAAGCAAAAATGTTTATTACGTTTGCACCAAATGGGTTGAAAAAATTTACATTACTTTTCTTTACCCCACAAAAAAGGGAAAATTACAGACTTCTGCAACAATGATCCCCGAAACACCCGACCAGAAATGGTTGCTGTATTATAATTCTGGTACGACTGCGTTACAGTAAAAGTTGCATAAGTACAGCAGCATAAACCCTGAAAACGGACCAATATTTAGCCTTCTTTAAGCACCTTTACAGTTACAGCTACCCGAAAGCTTTTCAAGAGTTTCAGAACCTGTACCCTGTTGTCAAATCATAAACAGCACTGCATATACAAACCTTGTTGTATAAATTTCAATCTATGTTACAATTCAGAACAAAGCCTTTTCTTCCACCATGTCTGACAATCAAAACTGAAGCTTCGACTTCAATGAAAGAACTAAAACCACCCCCAGTTCTCTCTGCATCCTACAATCGATCCAGAGCCTGATGGCTAACAGTCACTCTCCCCAAAGAGCAATGAAGCATACAAGCATCTAGGTCCTGCCTCAAGTTCCATTGTCTTCTTTAACCCTGTGAATCAGGTATGCTCCATCAAATCTAAAGACTGTTGTACTGGGGTGCACTTCTATCCCCTCTACACATTGCAATGGTATCTCTTATTACAATAACACTTAAATGGATTGACTTAAATCATTGCTAAAACATGCCCAACAATATGGACCCTAAATAAAGCAATGTTTGAAGAGGTCTTTCCTGTTACCAGGAATTTAAACCTGCAAGAAACAAAACAATCCTCAAACAGGAAGTGTCACAAAGCATTTAAAATCAGAGGTTTACAGGAACTTAGCATATATCCTGGAGAAACATATCACATAGAGAAACATATATCCTGCTATCTCTGGAGTTAGTAATCTATAGAAACATACACAACATTGTGAATAGAGTCAGAAAAACACAAAAATGCACATACACTTGTCTGTACAATTTCTTCCTGAACACAGACATAAATCTATGGAATCTATAATGGAGCAGGGTCATTTAACCACTGGCAAAAGCAGTGATGTTAGTCGTATCAATAACCACTAGGAACATACATACACAGGCCAACACATCAGTAAGGTGCAGTCCATTTCTTTAAAAAGAGTTTCACTGCAAAATTATTAGGACTTACTTTGCAACCCATGATTTTTTTCACCTCATCATCTGGTGTTGTTGGCGTTGTGGCAAGATCTGGATTGCTGTTGCTGATGCTCTTTGAACGAGACAGGTTTAGGCTGGTTGGCCTGGTAGCAGCACGAGACAAAGTGGCATATTGAATGGGTCCTGCATATGATGGACTGCTTGATCCTGTAGTGGTAGAATATATCAAAAAATAAGTGACTGGCCAGTTATTACATTTGTTCAGTATATTGGTGAAAAATCAATGTAGAAAAGGTGAACATTAAACCAATACACCTTAATACTTAATTCACCATAACTTCATCCATTCCTGTAATTGAGCACAAACTTTAGTTAGTGCTCCCATACAGGACTGAGGGAGCACAACCATCCTTTGAATGAAATGTTGGACAGAGGCCTTGCTTGACCTCACAGAAAGACTCAAAAGATCTTACGAAAAAAGGGGTGATCACCCTGGTGTCCTATCCAACATTTGTACTTCAACTAAAAAACAGAAGTAAAGACATGAATATCTAAAATACTCACCACCTGTGGAGACAAAAACAGAGTTAATGCTCCAGGTCAACGACAGTTCATCAGAACCTATCCAGTGGTGCTACCTGCCTGCTGGGCAGTTCCAGCATTTCTTTTCCAGATTTGCTGTATCTACAGTTTTTTTTCCAACTCCCTTTACCTCTAGAACTCGGGGGGGTAGAGTCTATACCAATACTTCAATGCAAAAGGAAACAAAAGACTTGCAGTTTACACTGCATCTTTTGGAAATCTCTCAAACAACTTTCCCAACCCATGTCACAGCAGATAGATATAGGGCATTAAAAAGGGTTTTCTAATGTCCCATAACTTTATAAATGCAAGTATTATCTATTAAAAGTTGCTGATTGGCTGAGATATCAGAGTAAGGTCTTGACTTTCGCACAAGAGGCAGGATTTTAGAACATCTTAAAGGAAAAGCAGTTGAGAAGCACGTAGATACTGGCCTAAGCAATTAAAATGAGGGCAAGATATCAAAAAATAAATTGTAATGCAGCGAAGATTGGATTGGTAAATAGCATCCATTTAGGATTCCACAGGGAACAATAAGGTGGAATTAACATGCCTTGGTGGGGTTGGATGACGAAGCAAATATTGGCCAGAAGAAATCCCTGACCGTCATAGGATTAACAAAAGGCTTAACAGGCTGGCACTTCTAGCAATGCACCACACCTACAACAATCTGTCAAACTACCTATCCAGATTGCATTAGTCTGGATTGTGCATTCAACTGCTGAAGTGTAATGGAATACAGAAGCGTTGTCAAAAGTGCTGTTGATCACCTCTTAAAATAAGGTCTGGTCTTCCTGTTTAAACAGCTGAAACAGACCTTGTTCTTAACTTTGTAGAGCTTGAATAGTTCTGCATCCCAACCTACCTTGCCAGTTTTTTCAGGGAGTAAATAAACACAGCATAAAAAATTCACACAGCCATAGTTATACTTTATTCAGAATCCTATGATAACTCTATATAAATTCCAATCATTGGGTACCCAAAAGCAGGATATTTCTCCAATGTGACCAGTGAATAATGACAGATCCTAGGAGTAGTTGAAGGCTCCACAATCTAACAAAAAAACCTGAGAAGAAGATATAAACCACAGGAATGCTGTATCTGCATTGTCAACAGATAAAACTGTTGTCTTGAATGTAAGGAGTGGATTTATTTTGCTGAAGACTGACAGATAACACTTCTGTCAACTGGCATTTAACTGTGGAACACATTTATTTATGGAATAAAAACTAGAACATTGTGTAATTTGCTGATGAATCATGTGCTGAAAGTAACTATCAAAATGTAACTTTTTATGCAAGTAAATTGCAAGAAAACAATAAATAACCATCTTTTAAAGACTGAAAGTCACAAAGTCAAGAAGATTAAAATGGCTGAATGTGGATCTTTTGGGTACCCAAGAATAAGGGAAGTGCGAGCATGGAGGTATCTGTTAGCTAACTTTTGTTATACCACAGAAGCTTTCTGTTGCTCCTTAATCCAATCTTTTGTAAAACTCTTCACTGCTAGCTTGCATTTGTGTAACTTAGCCCAGTGTAAGTGACTACCTTTAAATTGATTAGTACAGTTGCATGCAAAAATTATGAACTCACTCTTACTAGTTAAAAATGTTTTCGTCTTTACTTTCTGACATTAATTAAGGAAAATAAATATTGGTCAGATGAATTCCCTAACAATCACAGGATTAACAGTAACCTAAAACATTGCAAAGGTTTAACAGACCTTTGGCATTGCACCACACCTTCAGATTAATACAAATATAGATGTAACAACAACAGAAACATCCCACATTAAATGTGTTGAGCCGACTACAGTCCCTGGTGACAGCAATATGTGAATAAAGCAGATATATTAGACAAAGCTTAAATATAATTTGGGATCTGTGTACTAGTAGAGGAAGACAACGTGAACAGCACTCAGGATGTCTGTGCCCAATGTTCTACAAATGGTTATTTAATGGCATACAGTAATTCAACCCACACATTCATGCTGACCTTTTGGCCACTTCACACTAATCCCATTTGCCCCCATTAGGACGATATCCATTGGTGCCTTGCCCATACAAGATCTGTCCAAATTCCTCTTCAAGATAGTAATTGTACTGGATTCCACCACCTCCTCTGGTAGTGTGCTCTACATAGCAACTACCGTGTAAAAAAACTTACCCCTCAGATCCCCTTTAAAACTCCTATCTCTCAACTTAAAACTACGCCCTCTTGCTTTTGATGGGAAAAAGATTTTGACTATCTGTCCTATCTTCACTTCCTATAATCTTATATACTTCAATCAAGTCACCCCCTAGCTTCCTTCACTCCAGGGAAAACAAGTGCAGCCTAGCCAATCTCTCCCCATAGCTAATCTAGACTCTCTCCTCTAATCTAGACAATAGCCTGGTAAATCTCCTCTGTACCCTCTCCAGCACATGTCAATCCAATTCATAAACTTAGTCCAAACTCTGTGCTTTAAAGTTAACATGGACACAACACTAATTTGTGCTCCGTGGCACTGCTTGTGTATTCTTCAAGTGAAGTGATGTTTAGAGAGCATAGATAATTGGCACATATAATTAAGTCCTCAATTCAAAGTCAAACAGCTTTCCTTATTTTTATATTTCCATTACGAATGCCTAATCTATATTTAATAATAGATACTTCAAACAATCTTACACTAAGTTTCCACCAAGTGGACTAAAGAGTCATCCTGACTAAGGCAGGTGTATTTTTGTAGGAGTTTTTTTGGCATGAATGAGTTGGACTGAGGGGCAAACAGCCATTTCCATGCTGTTTGACTCTATGACTCTAGTAATCACATATTATCCTGGGATAAGTGCAGCATTCAAATTTATACATACCAGGGAACTGAGGATAGTGGTCAGTGTCTGGAAGATGAAACATATAATATATATAGGATGCCAGCAGGTTGTTGTGTCCATGTTGGTCTTGATTCCCTTCTAAGTTTTTGTGGATTTGATTGACGAGCTGAGCCATTGCTTCAAAAGCAGCTCGACCCAGATTTACTGAAATATAAAAATTCAGAGGCTTTATCCTTATACTGGTTTCTAGGGAGTGAAATTAAGCTATATGACGACAACACCGCAAAATATTAATATGCCAATTTGGGATTCCTCTGCCTTGACAATATCATTTACAGATAGTTTATTAACATGTTTATTTAAAAATATAAAGATGGTGCATTGATATGCCATAAGTGTGACAGTGTGACTTCATCTTTCTCATCTCTCAGATCATGGTATGTGGAAGTTCCATCCGGAATACAATTTGGCAAATTTGATTTCTCCAGATTTATAATATCTTAAGTTTGTGCCAGTGAGACCATTAGGGAGACCAAATTGTGGCAGGCTACCATCATTGATTTAGAATTTTCCATAGATTACTTATCTATGGTGGTACTTCAACAGTCTGCTAAAGATCTATCTGAATGCATATTGTATATTGTACAAGAGAGGTGTGAGGTAATATCAGCTATAAAAGCTAGCAAAACAGACAATAAGTGAAGCAGCTGGGTAAATCCTGTTCCTGGCAAACAAAAACTGCAGATGGAGCCAAAGCTGTGGATGCTGCCAGTTCTGCTAAAGTAGGTGATTTGCACGACATGGCTTCACAATGCTTTGCAATGTAGTGACAGAGTACTGCAAACTGATTCTGAACTTGGCTGATGTTCATATTACAGTGGAGTTTTCCTAAAGTTTTTTTTCCTGATATCCTTTGCTGGGGAAGTTAAGATCCCAGGCACCAGGAGGTGGGAATGAAGAAAGACAGGTCAAGGGCCCCACCACTGTTGGGCTTCAGCTGAGAGCCTTAGAATCACATGAATGGACAGGTTAAAGTTGCCCAGGGCATGTGGGCTGGCATGATTTACAGCTAGGAAGTTAAAAGTCATGTCAAGTCGAGTTTATTGTCATGTCCACAAGTATGGTGTGGTACAGGTACAATGAAAAACACGCTTGCAGCAGCATCACAGGCATGTAGATTCAGACAACACACAGAGCATGAATTGTATATAAATTATACAAGATAGTGAAGAAAAAGTATGCAAAATGAGACTTGAATGCAAAAAAAACACAATCAGAGACAAGTCCATGGTAGTGCAAGAGGTGGTCCGTAATGTTCCGTTGCTGAGGTAGGGTTAGGGTTGTGCAGGTCAGTTCAAGAACCTGATGGTTGTAGGAAAATAGCTGTTCCTGAACCTGGTGGTGTGGGACTTTAAGCTTCTGTACCTCCTGCCCAATGGTAGCAGCGAGCAAATGTTGAAAGAACAAAAGCCATTTCCTTGAGAATTCCCTCAAAGAAAATTCTCCACTTGAAAAACAAAGGTAGTAATAATTAGACGTCTGATCACTTCCTCCATTTACAACTACTTTTCCAGGAACGCCAATGAGATGGACTATTCAACAATTGTCTCTAGTCTCCTACCAACTGCTGTTGCATTGCTAAAAGCCCATTTGTTTCATTGCTTAACAAATGGTAAAATTTTTACAGGTATTTTCTGTGGAAGAATAAGTGATGAGCTGTAATGGTCTGCTTTAAATAATAGCGATGAACAATCTGCTGGAGGAGCTCAGGGATCCAGCAGCATCTGTGGTGGGAAAGGGTTGTTTACATTTTGGGTTGAAACCCTGCATCAGGGCTCCAGCATCTGCAGTTTCTTGTGTCGCCTGCTTTAGATAATACATAGCTTATGTGAACTTTGGGGAGAAAGCCTGCTCATACCTATTTGCCCGCTGATGACTGGAGGCCGCACAATTAGGAGGATGAGCTTGTTGAGGACATGGTGGACAAATCGAAGAAGTGGCTCCATCTTCGCTGACCGCAGGTTGTTTATACTGGCCTTCAATTCTGTCTCCACATTATTTTCTGTGATGATCACGTCCTTCAGTCGAAAAGGGAATGAATATTCTTCCAGAACGTGCACTAGAGTAAAAAACTTATCCAGAAATTGGTCCTAAGAATTGAAAGCAGAATTAGTGATTAATCAAGCAGTGTGCACATTTCTCTGAATGATTCCCCATTCATACCCAGCCAGGTCTCCCTTTTATTCCAGATCCACAGCAATCTCCTTTTAATCAAAGTGAACTCTTGACTCATTGCCAATTAGAGAGAGAGAATAAATACCCATGACCCATGAATATAAGGAAAACCTTTAACAGAAAGGAAGGCCGAGCCTTTTGCAAACAGTGTTAGGGAGAATGTTAGAGTTCCATTTCACATTTACTTTCACAAGGAATTTTAATGGATTGTAAATTCACAATAATTCCGAATTCTCTTACTTATGAGAATGATGCAGCTCAGGAGCAACCTATTTCCCTACAAAGTTTTCCTTTTCAAGTATTTATCCAATTTCCTTTCAAGAGGATATACTGAATCAACCTCAACTATCACTTCACCAATATATTCCAGATCATAACAAGTCACTGGTATTTTTGTCCACTATCTTAAACCTGTTTTCAACTGTAGGTGAAATTATCCCAAGAGACAGGTTGTAACTCTCCATTCAGTCCAGAGTTTATATTTTTGGGATGTTTGCACATTCAGCCTGGATAAACATTTAGAGAGGAGATTATTCTGATGGCTGCTTGCAGCTGAGTTTGCTGTGTTACAAGACTCAGCTGGAGGTTCAGGGGTGAGGGAAGCCATAAAACTGTACTGATGCTGAATGGCCCACGAATTACACACCCTCGCAGTTAACAAGAGTACAAAGATTGTAACCTTTATTCAAAGTCGTTTATGTGACAATTGTTTGCATTTATGAATTCTATAAGTCTGCTTTCCTGGCCCGAAATTTCTGAGTAAAATGTTTTGACAGAGTGGTTTGAGAACTTTCAGAGTGCAGGCTCAGCCAAGTAAGATGGATGTACCTGGGTATGGACAGATGATGCTGCCAATACTTCCACATTAAAAACTCCTTTGTGGTTGTCGACCCACTTCATACCTGGCAGCTGGACCTTTTCAAACATAAATTAAGAGTAAAACATTTATAAATATATAGATGTGAACTTAGATGCCCATGAGGCACACAGCAAGAACTGTTCATTTAAAATGAGTGTGGCATATAGCAATCATCAGGTCGAAGTATTAGAAATGTCTGTCCAATAGCATTGTGGGAATACCTTCAGCACAAGAATTACCATGACATGAGACCGTGGCTCATCACAAGCATCCAGGACAATTCAGGACATATTAATTGCTATAACCACCCACATCCCAGTAGTGAGTACTATAAATTCAACCTCATGTGGCACCTAATCTTCTGAATTAATGGATCTTGATTATCCCACAAACCCATATATTTCACAGTTTCCTCTTTAAATAAAACTTTCTCAGGAGGACAATATGTCCAGGAAGCAGATAGCTCAACAAGCAATTTCCTCTAAAAAAAAATCTGCAGGCACTTAAAGAATGGAACACATGTCCCCTCTCCCACAACTTTCTGCCTTCCTCCCATTGAAAAAGGACAAAATGTCAAAGCACACCAGCTGGGAGAAACTAGCTCCTAGCCTACAGCTGGCTTTTTAACACAATGCAATATAATGTCATCTGGCAGAGGAAGTAAAACATTAAGAATCACTGTAAACAAGTGGCCAAGTTTAACATTCCCTCACAAAAATATTTGTGTTTTACTAACACCCTTTAGATTGAACATGTGGTCAATACATGAAGATAGCCTTTAGAACATAGAACAGTACAACACAATACAGGCCCTTCAGCCCACGATGTTGAGCCAACCTTTAAACCGCGCCTAAGACTATCTAACCCCTTCCTCCCACATATCCCTCTATTTTAAATTCCTCCATATGCTTATCTAGTAATCTCTTGAATTTGGCCAATGTACCTGCCTCCACCACCACCCCAGGCAGCGCATTCCATGCCCCAACCACTCTCTGGGTAAAAAAACCTTCCTCTGATATCTCCCTTGAACTTCCCACCCATTACTTTAAAGCCATGCCCTCTAGTATTGAGCATTGGTGCCCTGGGAAAGAGGCGCTGGCTGTCCACTCTATCTATTCCTCTTAATATTTTGTACACCTCTATCATGTCTCCCCTCATCCTCCTTCTCTCCAAAGAGTAAAGCCGAAAGAGTTAAGAAAACCATGACAATAATGCCATCATGCCAGAGCTAGAGTATAGTAATGCTGTAAACCAACAGGTTTGGAAAAATAAATGAAAGGTTTTAGAAAGGTTTCCTGTTAACCCTGCTCAGTTTGATCACTTTATTTTAGACACTATTGGACAAGTTCCCAATTACAAAGCAAAGCAGCCTTAAGGATATTTATTTCACTCCTACTTCAAGAATTGACAATTCAATTTTATTTCTCCTACCCAATACCATGAACTCAATTTCACTTCACAACTGTAGGTTCAAAGCATTCTGCCCTGAGTCAATGACACCAAAAACTGTAGGTTCATTAAACTTCCCCAATATGCTTTCACTGCATATTTTTAATGGGCACAAATAGCCAATGGTCAACCAAGATTGAAAATGCTGTGCACTGCTGAGGCTAACAAGGGGTGACCAGCTAAGTCAGACATTAGTAATTAGGTGACATCAAACTTACATTTAAAAACACAGATGAATAGGAGAAATGGTAGACTGAGGTTGAATGCTGAGACAGAAAAGTAAGGAGTCAGTGCAAAGAGTTATTATTTCAACAGAAAATGCAGGGATGAGTCGGAAGCAGTTAAACCACCCAGAGAGATGAAGTAATGCAGTATTTGATCATACTTACATCAGGAGTAAGGACTGAGTAACTGGGAGGTGGCTTGTCCACTGACACTGGAAGGCTGAATTGTCCTGTTCGGAGGCGGCCGTGTTGCATCAAAGGGATCCACTAAATAAGCGAGTTATAAAGTTTGAAATTAGAGATCACACTAATAGCAGCAGCACAGGGCGCATGCTCTTCAACTCGAGTTTTCATGCTGCACTATTGCAAGCAAATTACCAGCAACACTGGGAGAAATAACAGGACTGAATAGAATTGCCTGAAACCCCACAATAACTCTCACTTTAAATGTATTTATTCCCCTCAAACCAACAGATGTTAGGAAAAGTTAGCCCCTGTTTCACTGTGTACTGAAGAGTGAATTTGTTCCCCAGGAAGCATTTACAAGAAGAGTGTAGTTAAGTACATGCTTTCCTGAAGCCAGATAGGTTCCTAAACCTAATACGGTTGGCCATACCATTGCAAAGAATGGGAACATTATCTTTCTCCCAGTGATTCAAGTAGCAAGGAATGAAGAACTCAGGCAAGAGACTGCTGAAAGACTTGTACTTTTCTCCAAATAATTAAACAATACTTTTTTTTAAAAACAGGGTGCTATGAAGACACAACAGGGAATAAATACTTGAATCAGAACATACTGCTCATATACTTGATTTCTCTTTTGAATCACAATAATAGGCACAGGAGTACAGTATGTAATAATTGAAGACAAGCAGTTTAGCTTGTCAACTGGCATCTCTTGTAATTTTTCATTATAGTTAAATTGCAACCTACAACAAGTTCACTGCTGTGCTTAATTTATCAGGATCAGTCTGTGCTTGATGTGCGTCTTTCAACCCATCCACTGACTCATGCCAGGCATCAAAGTTGGAGGGAATTTTTATTTAAACAAAAGTGCTGAAGTGTTGGGCCACTCTTACGGCAACTGCTTGTTATATCTAAGTACAGTAAACTCCGGTATCTGACTATTCAGAAATCCTGATGGCTGGCATCTGCTCGCCATCTGAAATCAAGATGGTTCACCATCTGGCTCTGGCGAAAGAAAGGAATGTGGCAAATGGAAAGGTACAGCTGCCCAAGATGATGCTTCTTGAAAGCAACAGTTCATTACCTGTGATTCCCAGCGATGCTTCCCACACTTCCCAGTCCACTCGCCAGAGCCCCAGTCCCACACTCCCTGTCTATTCACTGGGACCTGGTTCCCACACTCCCCGTCCAATCGCTGGGGACCTGCCTCTCACACTCCCCGTCCAATCGCTGGGGACCTGGCTCCCACACTCCCTGTCCAATCGCTGGGGACCTGGCTCCCACACTCCCTGTCCAATCGCTGGGGACCTGGCTCCCACACTCCCTGTCCAATCGCTGGGGACCTGGCTCCCACACTCCCCGTCCAATCGCTGGGGACCTGGCTCCCACACTCCCCGTCCAACTCATCAGGGGGTACTTCTATTACTCTTATAACATCCAGAATTGGTAATGATATTGCAAAGTTTGTTGAGCCCAGAGGTTTTGACTTGCACTATTACTATGAATTATTGATGGACCCAACTCCACAGTGTTATGAAATATCAAGTAAAGGCAAGATCAATGACACAAAATCCCGACAGGAACTGTTAACTGCACAAACATGTAAGGACTGGAAAACTTAGGTCCAAGACTATTTGAATTTATGTCAGTAGAATGGGTCTCTCAACATTCAGTGTTTTTGACAGGTATCCAAAAGGAAGTTGAAAATAGTTCCAAAAAGGAAACAATTCCAATTCACCAATTTAAATGTTAAACACCACCCAATATTTAATTAACATGAGAAACATAACTAAGGCCTTAATCATTATATCAGATTGGAAAACTCCCTGTTGGAGCCCTGCCTTGAATTCCATTGGTCAATTTAATGATTCCTAGTCACTTACTGTGTAGCCCACAGGTGTCTCCAGTGAAGAACTGGGTTTCTGCTGGCAGCTGATGTGGTAAAAGGTGAAGAGCAGGTGATGATTATCTGTCAGGTTAGCTGGGATTTTCATTTTAATTTCCTCATAGAACTCTGGAGATCTGTAATGATCACACAATGTGTCAGATTTTGCCTGATGCTCTGGTAAGTGTGCAAATACTAATATAGATTCATCACTCACTTTCATCCCAACAGTTTGAAAAATGCCTTTTCCTACCATCAACCTCTTACAAAGGAGGTACATAAATCTTTCACTAAATGTGATGGGTGAAGGCAATCTCTTCTGTGATCAGGGCAACACTGAACTCACACTGTTAACTCAGTGCCTACCGAGCCATAGAGATAAGACCATAAAGAATGGAAACAAGAGTAGGCATTTGGTCTCTTGAGCCTGATTCACAATTCAGTAAGATCATGGCTGATCCAACTTCTCACATCCACTTTCCTGGACATGGCCAGAATCCTTGATTCCCCTACTGATTAAGAAAGTATCTCAACTGTGAATATATTCAGGGATTCTGTGGCAACAAATTTCAGAGACTCACAATCCTTTGAGAGAAGAAATTCTTTCTCACCTCATTCTGAGACTATGCCCTCCAGTTCTTGGCTCTTTAACGAGAAGAAATATTGTCCCAGTATTTACACTAACTCCTAAGAATCTGAAATGTTTCAATCAAATAAGCTCTTCTAAACTCCAATGTGTATAGCCCCAACCTGATCAACCTTTCCTCCTAAGGCAATCCCTTTGTCTGGGATCATCCTAGTGAACCTTCTCTGGACTATCTCCAAATGATAATACATCTTTCCTTTAATAAGGGTACAAAATCTATTCACAGCATTTTAGATGTGGTCTCACTACTGCCTTGTACAGTTGTAGCAAGATTTATCTGCTTTTATACTCTAACCCTTTTGAAATAAAAGCAAGCATTCCATTAGCCTTCCTGATTACCTGCTACATCTGTATGCTAGCTTTCTGTTTCATGTACAAGGTCACAATATCCACTTATGCTAGAGATTTCTGCAGTCTCTCTATTTTAGCAATAATCTCTATTTAATAATAATCACAATTTCCCACATTATACTCCATTGCCAACTTTTTGCCCACACACTTAACCTATCAATTTCTCTCAGCAAATTGTTTGCATCCTCCTCGTAGCCTACCCTTACACCCACCTTTGTAATGTCTTCAAATTCCAAACCATTAATATATATTGTAAACGGCTGCAGATCCAGCACTGATCCCTGTGGCACTCAAGGATTACTTGTCCCCAACCTGAAAATGATCCCCTTATCCCTACTCGCTACTTCCTGCGAGTTAGCCAATCCACTACCTGTGATAATGTATCACCTCCAATACCATGAGCTCCAATCTTCTAAACTAACCAAATCAAATGGTTCCCTTCTAACCATTCCAGCTAATACTTCCTTAAACAAATTTGTCAGATGTCTTTTCCCCTTGATGAAGCCATGCTAACTCTAATTTAACATTATGACTTTCCAAATGTTCTGGGGTTATTTCCTCAAGAGATTATTCTAACATTTTACCACTAACAGATATCAGACCACTGGACTAGTTACCTGCATTTTGCTTCCCACCCTTTTTGAATAAGACTATCACTTTGGCTGTTTTCCAATCTTCTGGTATTTCTCCAGAATTTAACAACTTTTAGAATATTACAACTAATGCATTCACTATCTATATAGCCACATCCATCATCTCCCAGGTTCTTGTCAGCCTTCAGCACTGCTAGTTTGCCTAATACTACTTCTCTATTATGGTATTTAAGTCCACCCCTGTAATTTTTCTCATCATTATTGAGTGAGTCTTGTTGGAATATGTATGTGTTTAGTCATGGGATGAGGCCAGAACTAAGATCAACTTAAATGCCCAAGTGGTTTGTTGGCACTGATGATCCATGCTCACATATAAGGAATTGGTATTTGGTTCTTGGAAATATTTACCAAATGAAAAAGTGGCTGCCTTTTCAAAAAGGAGTAACCTCAAAAAAAGACAATTCCACAGCTACTCTGAAGAAATATTTGAAGTGAGTCCCTGTCAATAAATCTCACCACTTAGCTAATTCCCAACTTTAATTCCCGATATCTTCTTCGGGCATTCTACATCAATGTTCATCATTATAAAGCAAGTCTATCAATGAATCACGAACAAAATGTTCAGCATTGGAATGAAGATAATGCAACAGAACAATTAATGGTAAGCTGTGACTACTGAGCTGCTGATAACTGGACAAGATGAGACTGCAGACACAAAACTACTTTCTACACTTAGTTGTGATGTGTAAGTTGCAGGCAATGTCATTAGGATTGCTAGTTTTATTGATTCAACTTGTGATCTTGTGTCTGTGAGCTGACTACTTTTCACATTTACAGATTACATAAACAAGACTCAAAGATATTACATAGGTTGACTCAGCTGAAGGTTTGGTTGTCATGGATAGTTCTGATTCAGTCCTTTACAGAACTTCAAACAACTGGCAGTTTCTAGCAATGCACAGATTAAAGTGTTGCCAAGGACACATAACAGTAGTACCATGTTCACTCTTCATTTTTTGGCTGCATCATGCAATGGATGCCCTATGCATAGAACTTAGCCCTTCCGTGGAAACAAATAACTGAAGACCTTCCAGGACTGCTGAGAAAGTTGCACTGACAAAAAAGGATGCAGTTTATATTTGATGCCACAGCAACTCATAATAACAAGTAGATGCAAGAAACATCTGTATGGCCCCTAAAGCCCTAGCAAGACTTAAGTTTAGGCACTCACTTGTTGTGATACACCACAGCAGAATATGCTTCTCTTGAAAATTCAGCACAGCTGGACTTCCCAAAGATAACCTGCATTTATACAGAAGACAGAAACAAATTATTAATTAGCACTGGGCAGGAGCAGCGCTCCAGCTGATGCAGATTAGGCAAAAGAATTCAAATCCAAGTAATATATTTGTGGCCTTGCATCTGAAAGAAACACCCTACCAGGGTGACATAGAATCAAGTGGATGTAAAACTGGAAGATTACACAGATAGGTTCCGGTAAAGCCATGAAGGCTTTTAAAGATAAGGACGTCTTAAGTGCAATGCAGTAGTTGGGAAAGGTAGTGGGATGGATACTTAAAGCCAACATTAAACAGTAAAGAAAGGAATGACGAGAAACAAGACTTTGAACTTGGATCTCCATCACGGGCACAACTCTCCTCACCATCAAGAACATCTTCGAGAGCTGGTGCCTCAAGAAGGCGGCATCCATCACTAAGGACCCTCACCACCCAGGACATGCCCTTTTCTTGTTGCTACCATTGGGGAGGAGGTACAGGAGCATGAAGACCCACACTCAACGATTCAGGAACAGCTTCTTCCCCTCCGCCATCAGATTTCTGAACGGTCCATGAACCCATGAACACTACCTCATTATTCCTTCTTTTTGCACTATTTATTTATTCTTGTAATTTATAGTAATTTTATATCTTTGTACTGTACTGCTGTCGCAAAACAACAAATTTCACATCATTTAAGTCAGTAATAATAAATCTAATTCTGATTCTGATTGCAGATGCTGGAATCTATCAACTGCTGGAGGAACTCAGCGGGTCAAACAGCATCTATGGAGGCTAAGAAATAGTCGACGTTCGACTAACAGGTCAGATTTGTTTTCTCTCTTTCCCACTGTGATGAAGGGTCTTTGACCTGAAATGTTAACTGTTTCTCTTTCCACAGATGCTGCCTGACCTGCTGAATTTTTCCAGCATTTTCTGTTATAAAAGAAATGAGCTTGGAGAGGGGAGAAACAGAAAAAGAAGCAGTTAGAGGTGTGAAGAAGGTACGGGTGCCTGCTCCTAGTTACAATAGAGCTATGCTGTCATTTTATGTGCAAATCTTGACCATGGTCCGTTCTAGGCTTGCGTCTCAGGCCTCCCTCACTGCACGAGCTCTTGTGACAACAATGCTTGGACAAAACCACCATGCTTGGACATGTTATGGAGCTGCAAGTAACCAGTGATCCCTAGTTAAGTGTCAGCATTATCAGCAGAAAAGAGTAAAATGGGAAGAATAAACCTTGAGCTGTACGAAGACTCTAAGTTTCACTGCAGACAACAATCGAAGACAAACACCAAAAACTCTTGTAACATCTGAGGTAGTTTATCATTTCAACATTTAAATGGAGAATACTAAGGACGATGTGTTAACGAATACACTTGATGTCTCACAGAGAGAGGAATCTATAGTCCAATATCCTGTGGGAGTAAAAGTTCTTGCAATTTTCTTGTATCAATGATTACGCTTTAAATAATTTTGGCTCTGCAGCCGGTACAATATGTTCTTCTCTGTTAAGTACCTACTCTGCAAAAATGTACAAATGCAGGTGAAAATTTGTTATATAACTCTTTTAGTGTCAAGAAACAAAGGGCTGAAATCTGTGTGAAAGGGGCGTGCTGACTCTCACTAAACGTGGGAAATTCACAGACTTTGGTGTTTGGCATTAAATAAATCTTTTCCCAAAGTTCAACCCCGAAAAAGTCTAACCCACTTTGTGGAAAACACAGAAGCCATTGTCTGGAAAAGCTTCTGAACTAAATACCTCTGGCTTCCAGCACCTCTCCCCAGTTGCAATGTTCCTGGTCGTTATTTTGATATTATGTTTGTTGTGTCACAAACCAGCAACAAAAGAAACACACTGAGCATGATTCAGCGTTAAAAACTATTTTATTAATCACTACTTATGGTAATACGTAAAATAAAAGTAAAAATGTTAGTATGTTAGAATTCAAAAATGTTAAACCTCGAACGTTAACCCCAAAACTAAACTCTTCGTGTGTGTGTGTGACAAAGTCCAAAACTCCCAGTTCCGGAATGGTTCTTAAAGTTCAGTTCCGCAAGCCATAAGGTGAAACATGAGCAAGGGCTTCTTCAACAACCACCGTTGTCTGAAGATAAGATGTAGATGTAGAAAAACATAGAGAGAGTACATACGAAATCCAAATGTTCCACGATGGAACCCAAACGACACTTCAGTGTTTACTCGGTAGTGACTTGCTCACCCCGAAAAGCATCCGAACCGTGGTCGTCCACACACAAATACCTGTTTCCTTCTACAGGTCAGCAACAAAGTGAACTCCACCGGATTACTTCCAACTTCCATACATGGATTTCAGTGGCAAACACAGTTATTGTTTCTCATCCATCGATAGAGAAAACAAGCAGGCTGGTGTCTCTCTCCCTTCTCTCTCTCTCTTCTTCTTCTAACTTCTTCTTCAACGTCATTACGTCCTTTATCTTCTATTGACGTAAGCACGCCCCACACACACATACACACACACTCTCTATCTTAAAGGGACTTTCACTGAGTCCATAACAGTTGCTTTTCAAAACCTGTGTCCTCCTCCTCTGTGTGCAGGAGCCAATTTCTGACACTCCCCTTCCTCCCTGTTTTCAAATCATGATTTTATTGTACTGTCCCACGTGTAATCTTTCCTAACACCCCAAAGCTTTGGCAGTACTGAAGGAGCTTTGCTCTTCATTTTAGACATTCAGCCATAGTCCCATTACCCTGTTGTGATGAAAATTAAAGATTCTGTAACAGTCAACATCTCATACACAATTAATGCCAATAGAAACTGACTCAGTAGAAATGGCTCACTTACTGCCTTGCTATCTGTGTCATAATGCTGAATATAATTTCTGACATTGTGACAGTACTTCAAAATTAATGAACTGCACACTAAGTAATCCTAGATATTTGTGAGACCAAACACTAAAGAACTAAGGTATTTTTTTTTACCTTCTTTTATCCTAAGTCCCAGAACTAAAGCTTCTTAACATCAAGCCTGATTTACCCCTTTTGCCATGGTGATGCTCTCAGTTATTATGCCCTTCACTTGGGGATTTCTCAGTAATGAATAAGAACTGCATTGCTTTTGCAATATGTGCTTTGATGGCATGACTAAACAGGTGTCGTGCTAACATACGTTTACAGAATAGAGCTGTAAAGCATTGATGCAAGATGATTTTTACCGGCATGGCACTATTGGAGTCCTCTCCTGCCATGAACTGGACTTTCACTGTAATGTTCCGCACAGACCCTTGACGGCTGCTGAAATTCAAACTCTGTGGGTAGACGTATACCAGATTCCTAAGGGCAACAATGAGAGTCGGTTAGGACAAACAACGCACATTCAAAATAAGGCCACAGACCAGACTTGGTGAATGCTTATCCCAAGTTACTAACTAGTTATTGGTTACTTAAATAAACAGACAAAAGTAAATCTCAGAAATAAGGTTTCCCCTTTCATGTGACATTTCTTCAGACAGGGAGACAAAGATGCACAACTATCAACACCAAGTAATTTACCTCCCTGTGTTCGCCTCCAATATTCAAAAGTTGTAAAGAAAATCAAATTAACCTTGTTTATACAGCTCCTTTCACATCCTCCAATGAATGTGGCTGAAGAGCGGCCAGTTTTGCTTTTACAGATACATACTTTAAACAGCTATTCCTTAAATGCAGAATGTGCTATCAGTATATATAAATAAGGCCCTATCATTTGTTTGGAACATCCCTCCTTGAAGTTAGGCTGTCCCAAAGGCTGCCTTTAGCATCTATTAATAAATGTCAACCCATATCTTTTGCCATTGGATTGAAACTCCTCTCATCTTAATGTAGTTGAAAGTAAACTTTAGAACCACACTATAGTTAAAAACAAATGCCAGTTGCATTTATGAGACTTCAATTTAATTGCTAAAGACTGTAATGTAACAGCTAGAAGCAGCAACAATAGAGGCACATATCAAACAAAAACCTATCACAATACTGGGAAGAATAATAAAAGAGCTAAAAATACGTTTGAGGGTGTAACTCTCAATTCTGGGACTAGACTGTTGCCAAAATTCAGTTTTGCAAGTTATATTATTGTGGAAACCTCCGAGGAGTAATACCCGGGCACCACTGATCTCATTTGTATAAAGTGTGTTTGCCAAACTGACACTTTGTGACTGACTCACTTCTTGTTTTGGCAGGTGGAAGAATACTAAAATGGTCAAGGAGCCATTTCCTAGTGTGCTGCCTTACATCAGCTTCACAAACTAACTTTGTTAATCACTCTCATTGATAAAGGTAATGCACAGCAGACTTTTAACAAATGCAGGGTAAATTAACAGTTTAGTCCAATACTAAATAACGTCATTGCCACAATCACCCTGCACCATTTTCTTCCTCCCCTCACACACACACAATCCTTGGAATGAATTACAGTCTAAAACACAACATCAGCTCCTTTAACATTCTTTCTGATAGGAAAATACAACTTAAATTATGCTGTTACCTTTCTACTACCTATGACTGAAATGCAGTTATAAGCTACTAATTTGTAGCTTCATGTGTTCAACAGGTTTTTTTCAAACATGAAGGTTTATTAAAGTTTTACATTAAGTGGAACTTCTTGTCAAATAAGAAGTTTCGGTTTAGATTATTTGTTATTAATCCAATTCTGCTAAGAGGTAATTGACCTGGAAAATCATCTACAGATGCTGTCTGACTTGCTGTGTGTTTACAGTATTTACTATTTTTATTTCAGATGTTTCACATTCTGCATTTTTTAATATTATATGCAGACAATATATATGTTCTGAAAGTAGACCTAACATGCTTTTATGTATACATGTAATGAGCAGCCTGATTCTGGAAGATATATTTTGGGTTTCCTTTTCTCCTGATCAAATTACAAGGCAAATTAGTGGGCTATTTCAGGAGCCATTCCATGAAAGTGGCTTTTGGGACTAAGCATGTGAGAACCACTTGAGTAAAAGCTTTGGAACTCAAAACAGAAAAATGGACAAAAAATCTATACACAAAGAAAAATCAATTTTGCTGCTTTGCTGTGTGATAATTTTATTACTCAAGCACAGGGTTTGGGTGACGCTAGCAAGGTCTGCATTTATTGCTCTTTCTCAATTGCCTTAATTACATGTGAAAGCTGATCCTAAAACACCATTACATGGCAATATTATTCAGTGTAATCCTAAATCCTCTGCATTATGAAAGAACTTATAAACATAGCCATTGAACATATCCCTTAAATGGTAAAATACTAAGGATCTTCTGCAAGTATTGACATTTATTATCATTTCCCCTTTGAAAATATGATGCATTGTGAGTGAAGATTAAATGAACGAAAAGACATTTCTTTTCATGCAGTTTTTCAGTACATTAGTGTCCATCACCTGACAAATATTCAATCCCCGTTGGATTAAATGCACTCATTCACTATAGTTAATGTTAATAATTCCTGACAATTATCCTGAAAGGCATTCAAGTTTGTATTACTCTATGCAGGAGCACAAACACTTAAAAGCAGACTTTTCTACTGCTATAAGCACATTAGATAAATTCTCAAAAAGCTTGTATTGTATCTGCTCCAACAGCTGCCATTGTTCAAAATGCCTGAAGGGCTTCAGTACAACATGTACTGAACCCAAAACAGTCTCTGGGCGTCACATTAACCCAGATTTCTACATTTGTGCAAAAGACCATTAAAAGCACACACGACACAGATGGAGTTTAGAAAACTGGAGCATCTGTAGACCTAGACACATGCACACAAAACTGAAGTTGTTGGAATTAAACATAATTGAGATTTTAATCTTGCAGCTTATTTTAAGCTTTTGAAATAGTTTCTTTTTATCCCATTTACAGATTGTGAAATCTGTCAACTCCTGACTCCCTTATGCAGGGAAACATGCTTATATTTTATAGCTCTCAAAAGGAGTCAATGCACGTCCACTAGTGCACTCAATTTATTTCAAGACAAAAATTAATACAAATTAACATTTGCTGATAATAGTTCTCTTAAGTCATACTTTCAGGGTAATGGCCAAATCTACCTTAAAAATTCAGAATGATGTGTTAATTAAGCGTGCCATTATAAATGTGCACATCAGCAAGTAAAGTCAAAGGATTGAGAGGTGAGTTGTGAATCTCCAGACATTGCTTGTCGACATGCTCACTCTCTGCTGCTTTAGACAAATGGTAGCTCTCTATTACCTCTGCTGTTACTTCTGAATTTTCCAGATTTACATATTAATTGACCATTAAACTTGTCACTTATCACTGCTGGTTATGCTCAACAATTGACAACACCAGTACAATTTTAACTGTTAACCCTTGCTTTATGTACCTAAATGACCAAACTTCCATTATTAACAGTCCACTTTTTTCTTTCTGAATCCTCTGCTCACAGTGGTCACCCTGATATCAACCAGCACCATCGACTAAATACGGCTGAAAGATCTTAAGAAAATAGTTTAACTAATAAGGCATAATCCAGCAAGACCTGACGTATAAGCTTGTTTATTTCTCAATGGAAACAGTGAAAGTTCAACAGGAGTGAAGCCTGGCTGAACAGGACTGCTTGAGATGAGGTTGCATTATCAATGTAATGCGACTAGAGGGTGGTCAATCCAAACCTCTGAGGACACCTGGTGATCGAACACCAGTAGTACTACATTAGACCATAGACTTCACCACATAGGAGCAGAATTAGGCCATTCGGCCCATCAAGTCTGCTCTGCTATTCAATTCTGGCTGATCTTTTTGTCAACCCATTCTCCCATCTTCTCTCTGTAACCCATAAACCCCTTACCAATCAAGAACTTATCAATCTCTGCCTTAAATACACCCAGTGACTTGGCCTCCACAACCCTCCATGCCAATGAATTCCACAGATTCACCACCCTCTGAGTGAAGAAATTCCTCCTCATCTCAGTTCTGAAGGGACGTGCCTTTATCCTGAAGCTGTGCCCCTGGATCCTAGACTCTCCTACTAATGGAAACATCCTCTGCACGTCCACTCTATCCAGGCCTTTATAGCATTCGGTAAGTTTCAGTGAGATCCCCCACTCATCTTTCTGAACTCCATCGAGTACATCAAATGCTCCTGCACTCTATCTACATACAGCACCTGACCATTGTCAGCACAGATAGCTGGTTGCATGTCCATTTTGCTTAGTTAAGTACTGACTCAGGTGGTCATGGGTTTAAGACCAATTCTAGAATTTACGGCACATAATCCAGACAGACTTCAGCAGCAAACAATCTGCTGGAGGAACTCAGTTGGTTGAGCAGCATCTGTGGGGGAAAGGAACTGTTGATGTTTTGGATTGAAACCCTGCATCAGGACCAAGAGAGGAGAGGGGAGATAGCCAGTATGAAGAGGAGAGGGGGAGTGGTGAAACATGGGCCAGAGGTGACTGAAAATAAGGAACTGCATTTAAAATAGCTTCAGGACATGTATAAAATTTCTTTCTTTAAAGCATGAAAACACAGCAGCTAATTTCTGCCTGGTAAGCTCCCACAAAGAGTGATTTAATAATAATTATTTTTTAACACTAATAATTATTTTTTAGGACTTTATTCCTTAGAGAGTAGGAGACTGAGGGGTGATCTTATAGAGGTATACAAAATCATGAGGGGCATAGATAGGGTGAATCCACTCAGTCTTTTTCCCCGGAGTTGGGATATCAAGAACTAGAGGGCATAGGGTTAAGGTGAGAGGGGAAAGATTTAAGAGTAACATGAGGGGCAACTTTTTTTTTACACAAAGGGTGGAACGAGCTGCCAGAGGAAATGGTTGAGGCAGGTACAATAACAACTTTTAAGAGACAGTTGGACAGGTACATGGATAGGAAAGGTTTAGAGGGATATGGGCCAAATGCTGGCAAATGGGACGAGCTCGGATGGGGCATCTTGGTCAGCATGGACCATTTGGGCTGAAGGGCTTGTTTCCCTGCTGTATGACTCCATAACAAAAATGATGCTGATTGAAGGATAAATACTGGATGTTGAAAACCTTTCACCGTATACGCAACTCTCCCCACATATGCGGCTTGTCCTGCTGAGTATTTGCATCATTTTCTGCTTTTATTTTAAATACTGGATGTCACAAGGGGATCAGCTCCAAACCTTCTTCAAAATAATGCCAATGGATTTTCACATCCCAAAGAGCAAACAGGGCCTCAGCTGAAAGAACTCAATCAAAAAGTTGAGGGAGTGCTGTAATGGTGAGCATTCGAGATAAAATGTTAAACTGAGCCCTGAGCTGTCCTCTCGGGTGGATGTTAAAGATTCCATGGAATTATTCTGAAAGGTGGGGGAAAGATCCTCCACCTATCATTGATTGTGCATGCAACACCACTAGAAGTATTACCTACTCAAGTTGCTTATGGGACTTAGACATACACAATTATCTAGCTTTTTTTCCCCCATAAAAGTAGCTACAATTCAAAAATAATGCTTCATTGACAATTAAATATTCTTGAGAGAACAAAGCTAGAAGAGAAAGGAAATCAAAAAATCACTGGGGATCTGAAATAAAAATAGAAAATACTGGAAATACTCAGCAGGTCAGGGAGCATCTGTGGAAACAGAAACAGCTTTAATGTGCCAGATTAAAGATGGGGGGGAGAAAAGAGAGAGAGAGAGAGAGAGAGAGAAAGAGAGAGAGAGAGAGAGAGAGAGAGAGAGAGAGCTCTGACATGAAGACAATTAAAGAAACTGCAGCTTGACTACTGTTGAGTATTTCAAGCATTATATTATAGAAGAGAGAGAAGTAGGGAAACACAATAGTTTAGTTGCACTCAGTAAGGTCCTGTGAACTTTGGGACATTGTAAGGAAGCAATAAGTGCAGTGTAGATGCAACATTAGTAGACATTATACCACTGCACAACACAAGATCGTCAAGATTCTTCTACTTGCTCCATTTCAATGGGAATGACACAAACTATCAAATTAATACGAATAAGACTTATTATCACCTGTAAGCAGTGTATGGGACATACACCTCTCTCGCTGGAAACTCCAGGATCTCTTTAGTGGGGCGGACTCGAGGATCTGGGTATGGTTTGACATGTAGCAGCTCAGGGGAGAGGCAGTAGTGTGGACTTTCAGGAGCAGGGGATATATCAATCTTTAGTTGAGCTACAAACAGAGAAGAACTATTTCAAAATGTATTGACAAAGCAAAGAAATGCATGAAACAAAACGTTTCTTCCCCTTCCTCTGGCGTGAGGTTGATGCGAGCCTTTGCAAATTTTTGTCAGTTGCATGAGAATTCCGGGTGCATGAATACTGGAAAAACAAGAATTTACTGTACCCACCTCCTATAAACAACAATGGTTATAGTGGTTTTGTAATAACTCTGGATGACTGAAATTTGATCCTGATATTCCTGTACAAACTTCCAACCCAAGCCAAATACTTTTAGAGGTTGAAAGAAGATGTCAAATATCAACCTCTGTTATACCATACTTTAGTTTCCTAGTGACTCTGACAGGGATTGATGAACCACTCACAGCCAACGTGCTAGGTAGTCTACTTGGGTGCCCATTCATCTACTCTCTAATTGCAATCTAACCAATCTTATGTTACCACCTCTCAGTTTCTAAGAACTACAAGTTTCAGTATGCAGTGATCCATTAATTGCCCAAGAGAGGTTACACCTTGGAGATTTACCAGCGAGTTTTGTACATTTAGGTGTCTAAACTCTTTTTTAGTTTATTTCACACGGATGGACAAATAGGGTTAGATATTATATCCACTGAGTTTGGATAGGTTGTAAAGCAAACTCATAACTTCAAATGTGAACACAGTCGAACCAGTACCGGGCATAGCTAAATAATGCTAGCATCAACAAAAATTGCAATATGCACATTCCCTCATTATAGGGAGCCATTATCGTCACTTATTATGCTTCTTGATGCGTCAGTGTTGGGGTAGTTACCTGTCACTGGGCGTAGTCTCCTCAGAACAGAAGAGGGTCTTCTCATGTCTGCCAGAAACTTGTACAAATCTTCATCGCTTAAACGGTCCCCTTCCTGATGAAACAAAAGACAGATGGTACATCAGACCCGGAGCCTGAGAATGCTTCATTGTTAGACAAGGATAGAAATACATCGTTATCATGGAATCCAGACAGTCACTGAATACAATAAGGAAACAATGAGTCAACAAACACATTGTTCACTGACCATACACACCAGGCGTGATTTGTCCCTTTGGCTTCAGCCATACGGACAATGGTTTGATGAAGGTTTATGACTTTAGTAGCTGCCAGCCTCTCACTTGCTCTGACCTGTGCACAAAATAGTTTTCATGTTTCTGTAAATAACAATGTGTGTATTAGGTGGAGGTGGGGAGAGTGGAGAAACTGGGGTGGTCTAAAACTAGAGGGCTTAGGTTTAGGGGAGGAAGTTTAGAGGGGATCTGAGCCAGAATTGTATCACCGTGAGGGTGGTTAGAATCTAGAACGCACTGCCTGAGAGGGCAGCGGAGGCAGAGACTCTCACAACAGTTAAGAAGAATGGAGATGAGCACTTGAACTGCCACAGCATAGAATGTGATGGACCAAGTGCTGGTAAACGTTGTTAGTGTAGATGGGTGATTGATGTACAGGCCTAAGGGCCTGTTTCTGTGCTGTATGACTCTGTGGAGAGCCTCATTTGAATTCTGTACTGTACTGAGGCTGTGTGGCTTAATAATTCTTTCGTATGCTTTCCTTAACCTGAGTGCTGTTCAATTAAAATGTCTTTCATTAAGATCTTGGAGCAAGCAACAAGTTTAGTGAAGTGCCTTTATCAAATAACAGGAGTGTGGAAAGGACCGTCCCTCTGTTTCTCCAATTCTCTCCATTATCTGAAGCTCAAACACACTTGTTTTCTCCCAGTTCTAACTAAACAATCTCCCTCAATGGATCTGCCTGACCTGTTGAGTATCTCCAATGTTTTGTGTGTTTATTTCAGATTTTCAGGATCTGTAGATTTTTGCTTTTCAGAGCTAAGATACCACCTTGAATTTTCCTTCAATCAATGCTGCCATATTCTAATTGGTACTTCTAAAAGCTGCATACAAACATGATATAGCACTTTTAAGAAATAACAGTGGGGTATCAGATTCAAGTACTTTTTGATACTTATCAGTTAGGTGGTACATTTCCAAAGTCAACCCCACACAGCAAAACTTACACGAAACTCTATTATGCTGAATCACAAATAATGAGGAATAATGAGAGATATTTGGTTCTATGATCTGTGAAAGAGATGACCCTTGACGAAGTACGTAACACATTAAGCGGTACCAGCAGATCTCCCATGACATTGCTTGATATTCCAAATATTCGTGTGCAATGATATTTAATTGCTAGTTTGATCTGGTCATTTAAGGCCCAAGGATTTGCTGCAGAACAAAAATAGTCCAGTTGAAGTTATGAAGCTACCTGCAATTGTAAGTTTGGAAGTTTCAAAGTGCAATGGAAATGACATGAACTTCAATTTCCAGATCAGCAGCTTTTTTTTAAACAAAGAGTCTAATGAGGTTCCAATGTGGAAAAAAGTCCTTGTCTTGGAATGTTTCTTTTGCGTACTGGTTTTCTTTATTATTTACCTGTTTGAAGAAGTTTGTGACGGTCAGGGTAGCTGGACGAAAGTTGGTGTAGTTACAGGCATCATCCCCAAGGCTCATCCTTTCCAATGTCCTTTTTTTGCGGTCTGTCCACGTTCCCTTTCGCTCTAGAAACAATATCAGAGTAAAATGACCATTGGCAATAATCAAATGTTAAATGATAACAATGACGAATGCCAGGTGGCCTGCACCAGTGCTTTATCTGGATCTCTCAAAAGCTTTTCCCAACACAGTTTATTTGATCAGTGTCTGTTTTAATTCCCACTTTAATGAAGCAACTCCTGTTTTTATGAACTACCAAGCAAGAAGGTTCTGAGGTGGTCCCATATCATAACAAGCTTGCTGATATATCTGATAGAAGAAGCTGTCAGACCAGTTCATGGAACCTAGTGTAGAATGGGAATACTAAACTGGTTCATGTCCAGCCACCTTATCAGCCTGGACTGGGGAAGCAAAAAGTTGCAGTTCAATGGAAATGTCCAGCCTCTGTTGACCAGAGAACAGAATTCAAGCAGGTTTTTGGGAAACTATATAAAAAAATGAAGGTAATCCCATGAGATTCTTGTACTCAAATTACTCCAGTGGCCTGGCCATCCCTCTCTCATTAATCTCTTCAGCCTTGAAATATTTTGAGATCTCTAGATTCTTCCAGTTCCAGCCTCTTACAATCTGATTTCCTTCTTCGCTCTAATAACAGCCCTTCCTTAAACAGTCCATGCTCGAAGCAATGAGATTCTATTCCTAAACCTTTCTGCCAGCTTCCTCTCTCTCCCCTTCTGACATCCCTTAAAACCTTCAATATTAGTTCTTTCCACTGCAAATCAAAATTCACAAAGTAATGGATTGTTCATGAATTGAACTGGCATCATCCAGGTTAGTTTTAACCTACTGATGAAGTAATGATCCAATAGTAATCCTGCTCAAGCGCAACTGCAAACTCAGATTTAGACCCTGTCCCAATATCTTCTTCTGCCACTTAGCATCAAATTTTGTCATTAATGCAGTGAGCTACCTTGGGACATTTTAACAGGTTGAAGGTGCGTATGAATGCAAGATATAGCTGGGAAGTTTGTTCCTGAAATGCAGATAGATTGCTAATATAAGGATTGATATGCATCAAACAAACTACATTTAATATATATGTCTATGAAAAGGACCAACAATTTAAGAGCAAGCATTATCTCACCGCTTTCTGAATCGGAGGATTCACGTTCTAGGCTCCCGGCACTGTTCACTATGTTCATGAGGTGGATGGCAGTCCAGGCAAAGGGCATTCGGAATTTGCCCAATTTGTTGCAGAAATGTTCTGCTTGATTCTTCAATTTTTCCACCTTCTCCTTGTGCTAGGAACAGGCATGTAAACAAGGAAAAGAACGTTCATCATTTTATCCCCCAGTCAGCCCAGGGAGGGTGGGAGAAGGAAGAACAAGGGAAAGGAAAACAAAGACATGGATGAAGAAAAGGAAAGAGCTTACAAAACTGACAGAGAGATAGAAGGATGACTATTTTACAAAACAGTTCATTCTTGGAAGTACCTCACTTATGAAGTATTTACGTGCTATCAAGTTAAATGCATATCAGTTACATGCACACCAAATCTCACAAAAAAGATTCAGGTGAATGAACACTTAATCTGCTTCTAGGTTATGGCTGTAGAAGGAACATTGACCAGGACACTGAAAAAACTCCCTGCTCCTTCTAAGTCATGCCATGGAATCTTTCATGTCCAGCTGAACTGTTGCAGCAGGCTGATGAAAAGGGGACCTCTAACAATGCAGCACTCCATCAGTATTACACCACGCTGAGTCTTGACCACAGGTCCCTTCTCAGAGGTAAATGCTGCCAACAGTGTGATAAGGGCAATGTGTATTATATCAAGGAATGTATTTAGTGACTATCCACATTACTGTACCAAGTATTAGAAAAGAAAAACACAACAATAGAATATAAAGTGATTTATTACAAACTCATTGTTGGATTATCTATTCAGCAAAGAAACAATAATACTGAAGTAAAATGTATTTACTCGTAGATACTGGATATATTTAAACCTCTAGATTGAACAAGTGTACCTTCTCACCTTGGTGGAATCAGACTCCTTCATAACCATGTAGGGTTCAGCACATTCCCCAATGTCACCCTGCTGCAGAACTTTCTCAAGCTGTATTGGAAAGAAAGATCATGGCCAAAATGAAGATTGCTTTGGATTTAGCGAGTTTAACACCAAGTTTAGCAACGACAATGAGCATGACAATTCGTTAATGGTCAGTGTAACAAGTTCAAGTCCACATCTAAGAAGGGATTAACAAATGAAGACACTCAGTTCTTACCTTAATTACCAGGAATATGTCAGTAGAAGGATAAGTTATAGAGAAGATGGTAGACCTGGCTAACGTTGAGATAGCAGCGTGGGGATTATGAGGGCGGAGGAGGCCTTTCATTTGGTCAGAATTCAAATCAAAGTAGAAGTTTTCAGAAATCTACAGTAAATGGCAGGAATAACAGCATCAGTTCAATCAAAACAATTTGACAGCTACATCTTTATAAACTAGATCGCAAGTGGTTTTTATTTGGTAATATTAAACTGTTCTTCCATTAACAATGTGAGCAATTTTGGTTAAATTAACATTGGGATATGGGATGCAACAGTGTGAAATTCCTGATCTAAACTCAGATTTATAATGACATCACATAATTCCTCTAGGAACCTGATTTTGTGACCGTTACACTTGGATGGTTACACCGTTACATCTGCCAGGTTTGTTTATAGTAAGCTTCTTTGGCAGCAAAATGCACAGCTGGTTAGTGTTCACTGTGGCTGAGATTTTAAGTCATAACTTTGTGGGTTCAAGTCCCATCTCAGAAACTAGGGCTCAAAAGTCCACACTGACACTCCAGTGCAATGCTGAGAGAGTACTGCATTGTTGCAGGTACTAATTTTTGGATATGATAATAAACCAAGGGAGAGGCCATCTGCACTCACAGGTGAAGTAAACAATCTTACAACGATGTTTTGAAAGGTGAATGATGCAGCCAATCTTTATCCCTCAACCAATATCTAAAAATAACTGGTCAATATCTCATTGCTAGTGATGACAACATGCTGTGGGCTACTTGGCTGCAAAATCTCCTACACAGCAATGGCAACAGTGCTTCATTGACTGCAAAGCATGCAGCACATCTTCATAATGTGAAGAGAAAGTCTCTTTTTCTTTGTACCTTGATAAGCAGCACTCCTTTCATGGGAGCACCTGACTTATGACAAATATCTCTTGTGTAAGGTCTTCAGTTGCTGTTGGCAAAGCAGCAATGGCAGATACAGAGAGGATAGGGTTGAGGTTAGACAAATAGAGAAAGAGTGATCAGTATCTACCTGAAGAACCATTTGCTCGCCAACTAAAGCGGATTAGGGACATTGTATTGGCAGTTAATGATAATACAGTTCCCTTTCCTGCAAATACTTTTAGATCCTTACCATTCAGAATGAGATTTTTCTCTCAATCCCACAAATTCCATCAAAGACCAGTCTGACATCCATTTCATGCAAAAAAACGTGACTAAATATAAATGAAAGGTTTTATTTTCAGTCACTAACCTTCTTCTTTTCCTTCACATCATACAAGGCAAGAACTCCAAATATAGGCTCAATTTCAATTTCAAACCTTTGAAAAACAGAGCAGAAGACAGAAATTAGAGGCAGGAAGAGCATCTTTTCCTACAGCCTGCAATCCTGTTGCGATATTCAGGACTATCAGTTATCTGAGAAAGAGACAGAGCGTGCCTGGCAAATGAACAAGAACCAGATGAAACTTCAAAAAACCAGCAAGACATATTATGTTGTGTCTTCATTGTACAACATATTATTATCCTGAACAAACAGCAAAATATTCTTCATAGTTTTCAGTTATTAAGTATGCTGACTAAATTCTTATAGAAGCTACAAGACACACAATTCAGTCAGAGCTTGGATCTCCAATCAATCTGACTCCTGTCCTCCCACAACTACCCCCTACCCACAGCATCTCACTGGCCCAGTCCCAGGTAAAAAAGGGCTTTGGGCAGTCTCATTCTGGTTTCTAGAGAGTTCAGTTTCAAAGTTCAGCACCAAATAACAGAAACTGGTAATCCCATCCCAAATGGAAATGCCATTCATCTGAGAATTGGCATCAGTCATAATCTTAAAATGGGTAGAAATGTAACCTTCGCCTCAGCTAATCTACAGCTTTCTAGAGATAGGAGATAAGATATCTTTATTAGTCACATGTACATCGAAACACACAGTGAAATGCATCTTTGCATAGAGTGTTCTGGGGGCAGCCCGCAAGTGTTGCCACGCTTCCGGAGCCAACATAGCATGCCCACAACTTCCTAACCCGTACGTCTTTGGAATGTGGGAGGAAACCGGAGCACCCGAAGGAAACCCACGCAAACACGGGAAGAACGTACAAACTCCTTACAGACAGTGGCGGAATTGAACCTGGGTCGCTGGCGCTATAATAGCCTTACGTTAACCGCTACACTACCGACATATATTGACAATAGCCACCAAAAATTGAAACCCATATCTTTTTAAATTCTTCAACCAGGTAGGTTCTGCATTGACAAAGATAAACTAACAGTTTTACTGGCAACTGAGGAAGAGAATGGTGATATTAAAAGGAACAATGAGTAATAGTAGGAATGTTTGACCCACCCAGGGAAAGGGAGGGTCGTTATTCATACTCTCAAAAGCAGCTTATTATGAGTTAAAGATAAGAAATAAATCATCAGGACTCCTAACTATTCAGCAACTTCAGCAAGTGGGTGTGTGCGTGTTGGACAAGAACTTGACTGGGTTTGGCCACAACCTTCACACCCGTCAGATAAACAGCCTGCAGACGTCCACTGCCCAAGTTCACACAGGAATTGCTGGTACAATTAAATCTTAACATGAAGCAGAAACTTTAGATGAGCAAAGGAAAGAGGCAAAACATGTCGTGTCTAGTTTTTGCTGTATAATTATCATTGGGAAAAGGGGAAAATAAATTATAATTTGCAGAATTAGTTGAACTCTGGATGAAATATCACACATAGAGGCTTGCTACTGATAACATTTACTCAAGCTTTACCCAAGCCTGTGATTTAATTATTCATAGGTTAATATGTAAAGTCCCACTTTCTGTTCAACACAACATGGGGAGAAATTACATTTTCTTAGGTGGTATTTACTCACTTCAATGACAAACACTTCACAAGAATTCTTTGCCCGAAATGTTCTTTTGGGACTTCAGGAGGAGAGCATCGTTCTACAGCTTCGTCCTGCCATGGATAAAATAGAATCAGCTCAGGAATTCAATAAATGGATGTGTTAGCTTTCTTTATAAATTAATAAAGATTAACCTGGCAACCAAATATATTCTTTCATGATGGCTGGAATTATTTGCTTGTTCCTATTTCCAAGTTCTGTTTAGATGTTGAAGCCAGCACTGGTCATCAATTAAATGCCCAGAGTCTAGAGGTTTTCGAGAAGGCATGCTTCCAGATTTGGAATACCTGCTGTCAGACCTATTCTGTTAATGCTTAGACAGCTAAGGGAGAGGTATGTTCTTGCCACAATATTTCCTGCTCCCATATCAACAAAAGCAATATTGTTTCAGAGCAGAACAGTAAGGGCACAGGATATGGGCAGTTATCGGGATCAGTGGTGGCTATTTGTGCAATTCATCTTCAGGCTAGCACTTTACTGCTTTTGTGCTCAACATCCAAGGTGACATTAGAATGCTTGGATTACTACATCTTTCTGATTAAACTTCCCATTAAAAATATGTTGGAATCCATACATACTGTTACAATGCAACACCAGAAAGGTTTTGACCCAGTTAATCTGAAAGTTGAAGGGAACTTAGCATTTGAAGGGAACCAGGAGTAGGTCATTTAGCCCCTTGAGACTGTTCTGTTTTCCATTAGATTCAGGCTGATCTGTAATTAACCAACGTGTTTTATTTCATATCTCTTGATATCCTTACTTACCTATCAATCTCAGCTCTAAATTTTAATTAACCCAGCAGCCACAGTATTTTCAGGGAGTTTCAGATTTCCTTTGTGTGAGAAAGTGCTTCCTGAACTCACTCATAAAGAGCCACTTTAAAATTATGATTCCTTGTTCTTAATTCTTCCTTTCAGAACTAATTACTCTGTACTTATCTGTTAATTATTTAATATCTCTATCAAACCATTCATTAACCTCCTAAGCTCAATACATAACTTCATACGTATTTACCTAATACTTTGGATGTCTATTGCATATTATTATCATTCAAAGTCAAATCCAGATACATCAATACTTCTCCACCACTCTTTTTATATTTAATGCATTGAAGAAACTCAGAGCAGACATAATGTCATTCAACAAACATGCAAGTGGGGAAGAAAAAGCCAGCACAGAAAACACTGCTGGGTGCTACAGTCCAAGATGCCATTATCACTAAGGTTAACCATCACCATATCAGGTTCTATATCTCTCTCTTTAGTGGTAATGAAGAAAAGACAGAATTTACTGAATTGTGTTTTTTCTGCTTTGCATTCAGAAAGCCTTAGAACAGAAAGTGACAGACTTCTTTGAAGTGACTGTGATATCAGAGTTAGTATTCAGGTTTTGAAATATATGCAGTGGGTAAATTATGTGCATCATTTGGCCATACAGTAATAACTCCTTGCTACCACAGCATTCTTCAATGGTGAGAACAGATTGCATGGATAAATCATTTCATATAAATGGACAAAAAATTTCAGGACATTTTCAAACAAACTGATTTGTGATCAACAAACAAATTCTTGAGGAAGTCAGTGGGTTGAGCAGCATCTGTGGGAGGAAAGGAATTGTTGATGTTTCGAAACCCTGCATCAGTAGCCCAGTATATTAAACTGTAACTTTACCGAGACAGACTATTATTGCAACAAAAAAAATTGCAATGGGCATTTCTCATTGAATGGGATAATTTTATTTGGACAACTAATCCCAAGGAGGAAGGGCCACAAATAATGATGTAGATGGCAGGCTCCAGGTAACTTTGATTCTGCTTTGAGAGTTGCTGATCACAGCTTCAGTGACCAGAGCTCAAAGGAATAGATAGAACACTTTGAATTTGGATAATACACACTCGGTACAAACAGCCTTCTTAAGGGAAATAATACAGGAGCTCTTGTGGCAGAATAATCCACAATTTAATTCTACTAGAAGCTCATGCTTGTTGGCAAGATTACAGTTTAATATACTGGGTAATAGCGATTGTCACGGGTGCGTGTGTGCACACAAGTGTATACGCTTTGTGGTGGGGTTAAGATCATGCATCAAATAAATAATATTTACTGTGTTGCTCACTAGGTGGCATCAAAGCTCCCAATATTAAGTTGCCAAGCACAATCTCTGGAGTTATAAATTCTTTTAAAGAGTTTTTTCGGGGTACCAGAGCCCTTCAATATTTTGTAAAATGGCAGAATTATATTATATATGTTACTTAAAATGATATTTGTCACAGAAATTAGATAAGTTCTATAAAGCAGTTTAAGAGGTCATATTTTTGATGGTTTCTGCTTCTTTTTTGGCAAGTATCTGCCCCCCCACCCCCACCAAATATAGCTTTAGCACTACACATGGGTTAATCCCTTCTTGGGATCACACTCCAGTCTAGAAGCCCCCCAGCACTCCATCACTGTCATTGCTAAGGCAACTGCAGCAGTATGCTGAAGAGTGGAATTAAGATTCTTTTAAAGTAGAGGAAAAGACTTGGACATGACACCTCCACACTTGAATAACCAGATGATCTCAGTGTCTGTGCTATGCATGAAGGTGTCCTTTCACCCAAGCCACTTAGAACATAGAACATTACAGCACAGAACAGACCATTCGGCCCAAGATGTTGTGCCGACATTTTATCCTGCTCTAAGATCTATCTAATCCTTCCCTCTCACATAACCCTCCATTTCCCTATCATTCATGTGTCTATCTAAGAGTCTCTTAAATGTCCCTAATGCACCTGCACCCACAACCTCTGCGGGCAGTGCATTCCACGCACCCACCACTCTCTATGTAATAAACTTACTTCTGATATCCCCCCTATACTTTCCTCCAATCACCTTAAAATTATGCCTCCTTCTGTTAGCCATTGAGTGGATAGTCTCTGACTGTCCACTCAATCTATGCCTCTTAGCATATTGTACACCTCTATCAAGTCACCTATCATCTTCCTTCTCTCCAAAGAGAAATACCCTAGCTCACTCAACCTATCCTCATAAGACATGCTCTCCAATCCAGGCAACATCCTGGTAAATCTCCTCTACACCCTCTCTAAAGCTTCCACACCCTTCCTATAATGAGGCGACCAGACCTGAACATAATACTCTAAGTGTGGTCTAACCAGAGTTCTATAGAGCTGCAACATTACCTGGCAGCTCTTGAACTCAATACCCCGACTAATGAAGGCCAACACACCACATGCCTTCTTAACAACCATATCAACCTGCGCAGCAACCTTGAGGGATCTATGGACGTGGACCCCACCTCTGTTCCTCTGCACTGCTAAGAGTCCTGCCATTAACTTTGTATTCTGCCTTCAAATTCAATCTTCCAAAGTTTATCACTTCACACTTTTCTGGGTTGAACTCCATCTACCACTTCTCAGTCCAGCTCTGCATCCTATCAATGTCCTGTTGTAATCTACAGCAACCTCCTACACTGTCCACAACACCACAAACCTTCGTGTCATCCGTAAAGCCTTCCACATCCCCATCCAGGTCATTTATAAAAATCACAAAGAGCAGTGGTCCCAGAACGGATCCCTGCAGAACACCACTGGTCACCGGCATCCAGGCAGAATATGCTCCATCTACCACCACCCTCTATGGGCGAGCCAATTCTGAATCCACACAGCCAAGTTTCCCTAGATCCCATGCCACCTGACTTTCCGAATGAGCCTTCCATGAGGAACCTTATCAAACTCCTTACTAAAATCCATGTACACCACATCCACTGCTCTACCTTCATCAATGTACTTTGTCACATCCTCAAAGAATTCAATCAGGTTCATGAGGCACGACCTGCCCCTCCCAAAGCTATGCTGACTGTCCTTAATCAGCCTATGCTTCTCCAAATGCCCATAAATCCCGTCTCTAAGAATCTTCTCCAGTAATTTGCCTACCACTGAGGTAAGAAAAACTGAACTCAAAAGCTTAAAAGCTGCATTTAAAAGCTGAACTGCAGAATAGAAGGGAGAAAGTTGAATCAGAATCTCACAATGCTGGCTCCTTTAAGATCTATTCAGTTAAGTCTAGCACCATGCTCTTTCCTCAAAGCTTTGCACATTTTCCAGTGTATATCTGCTTCTCTTTTGAAAGCTGTGCCTCAAACATCAGCAGTGTGATGATGCAAGAGGCCCCACAACTCATCAAACCTACATTGACTCTTTCCTATAAAAATCCCATTCCCAGTGCTCACAAACTTTCCTCAAATTCCTACATTCCTTTCCTCCTTCAGCTATTTGTTCAAATCCCCTATGAAAACTATACTGAATCTACTCATACTGCTCTAACACTATTTATTCCTACTTCTGACTGTAGAGTTCTAAAGGCATGAAGATTGGACCACAAGCAAATGCTAAGCCACATGTTTGAGGTTACACAGGTGTTTCACAACATTACCACTTCCCTCCCCACCCAAAGGAATTACTTTACCTCATCTGGTGGCGGGAAGAGTGCCAGCATTTCCCGGTGTCGGTTTTCTTTCCTCTGCTCCCCATTGCGCTTGTCCACTTCTTCAATGGCCGTACGATCCAGAAGACTTGGCAGGAGTGAATCGGCGGTGGAGTTCTTCAGGTCAAAGATACTGGAAGCCCAACTCCCCCTCGGAGTATCATCTAGAGACACCGACCTCCGCTTCAATTCATCCTACCAAAGAACAGGGAGTCAGTTAGTTGTAACTTTTGTTATGGAATATTCCTCATTTGCTCCTAGAGTCAAGCAGCACTTCCAATCCAAGGAAGCAGATGGACGAAACAAAAAGCAGGTAAAGTCAGCATTGTGAGAAAGGAAATGTTAACATTACAGACATTAGTTCTGACTGGGACAAATCATAAAATATAACACTGGAGGCCATTCTCTCAGGACTAACTCTTTTAAGAGCCATCCAATTAAGTCCAGCGCCATGCTCTTTCCCCATAGCCTTGTACATATTCTACTGGATACCTGTTTCCCTTCCGAAAGTTGTGCATCAAATGTCAACATTATTCCTTTTCTTTATTTACAAATGATACTAGACTTACACAAGTTTTACATGGTATACCACACATATCAGAGCAATCTGTACAAGAATTTAAACACTGTGCTTTTTGTGATGGTATGGTTTACATAAGAAACTTGACATCAGATGCAAATCATTGAAATTTTCCTACTTGAAAGCTGAGGAACACTGAAGCAACACTAACACCAACCTGATCATCTTGGGTCCCTCGGTCATCGACAACTTCATCAGACTCAAAGATCTGCTTGGGCAGGCCCCGTTGTCTCTCACGCTGCTTCTCCAGTGTGTTGGCATTAAATGCAGTGCTCATCTTTTGATACCTTTTCCCAAATATAAATCAAAGACTAGTTTACAACAGTGAACGAGAGATGCTGAAATCATCATGGGTGACACTTAGAGTATCCATTTCTTGTCAGCATGGACATCAACAGCAAAAGGGCTGTTTTCTGTTCTGTATGATTCTATGATGAGTCAATGACCCTTTCTCAACCCAGATTTTACTTAAGTGGGTGGAAATTAACAGTATCAGTGGGTTGAATGAGAAAAGAGCTGTGGCTCAACAGCATGAAGGCTCCATTACACAATGCTTCGTGTCAACAAAGAGCTCTCCCACTTACATTTCCATTTACAGGACAATGTTACTATAGGTTCCAATCAAGCCTGAAAACTATTCCCAAAAGGTAAAAAGATTGTCAATCACTGATTAAATATCAAATTTTAGTTAGGTTGCACTTGGAGTATTGAGTGTTGTGCGCAATTCTGGTTGCCCCATTACAGGAAGGATGTGGAAGCTTTGGAAAGGGTGCAGAAGAGGTTTAGCTGGATGCTGCCTGGATTAGAGTGTATGAGCCATAAGGAGAGGTTGGACAAATTTGGAGTGTCGTAGGCTGAGGGGAGACCTGACAGAACTTCATAAAATCATAGATAGGGCAGACAGTGAGAATCTTTTTCCCTGGGTAGAAATGTCAAATACTGGAGGACATGCAAGGTGAGAGGGGGAAAGTTTAAAGGAGATGTGTGGGGCAAGTTTTTTTTTTACACAGAAAGTGGTGGGTGCCTGGAATATGCTGCCAGGGGTAGTGGTGGAAGCAGATACGACAGCGGTGTTTAAGAGGCTGTTAAGATAGACACACGAATATGCAGGAAATGGAGGGATATGGAACATGTAGAAGAGATTTAGTTTAATTCTGGATCATGTTCAGTGCAGACACTGTGGGCCAAAAGGCCTGTTCCAGTGCAATATGGTTCTATGTTCTAAATATGAAAAATGAACAAAGATAAGAGTATATAGGCAGACACACATCACATTTTTAGTGTGTTGAGGTTCTCAACTTACTGAAAAAAATGTCAAAGGAGTAGTTTTAATTTTAAAATGAAGAATATCAACTTTAACTTGTTTACCAGAAACTGTGGCCCTACACACATTTGCACTGTGAACGTTAAATTGCAGTATTTCAGGTTGTCCAAGATCCTACAATTTTCAGAGAAACAAAGGATTGCAGATGCTGGAACCTAGATGAAAAACACAATGATGCTGGAGGAACTCAGCAGGCCAGGCAGAATCCGTGGAGAAAAGCATGCGGTCAACATTTTGGGTCAAGACCCTTCTGAGGTGGTCGACATTTCGGGTCAGGACCCTTCTTCTGCTTTCTGCTCTCCCCTCCTCCCCTGCCAATCACTATCTCTTACCTGCATCTACCTATCACCACCTTGCGCCCACCCCGCCTCCCATCTTTTGTCCACTTTTCCCTCCTATATATTGGGCTTCCCATTTTCCTATCTTCGGTCCTGAAGGGTCCTGACCTGAAACATTGACCACCTGCTTTTCTCCACGGATGCTGCCTGGCCTGCTGAGTTCCTCCAGCATCATAGTGTTTCTCTCCTACAATTTTCAGATGAGATTCCCTCATAACCTGAGCAAAGATCTTTGTTCTTAAATTAACATCTACTGGTCCACATTTTGGGTTGCAGTATAAGATACAATGAAAGTAGTGATCCCAATCCTAGAAATATCAAAGCCCCATTTATTCTGAGATTCCAAGAACACTTTTGAATACTGCATCCTTTGCCACTCTACACCTGTACAATCTCACTTCTGCTCTTTTCTACCTAAATGCTAAATGGCTAGCTAGCTAGTTTCCTCAGTGTATCCCATAGCTGCAGCATATCACCCATAGGTTAAACAAACAGCTTGCAATAAATGAACAGAGCAGACTGACCCATTAACAAAATTTATGAAGATAAACCACAAGAAACCCACTTTCTGTGAACAATGACCCAGTCTTCGGTGTAGATCTGTATAGCGTCTCTTACTCGAGGGTCCATTCCCCTGAAAGAAAAAAAAGGATACAATAATTCATGAAAATTCAACAGCTACAGACAGTCCTATTGTGCTGGAATAAAACAAACCCATTTTTCTTTGTCAAAAATCAACCTGCTGCATTACTCATCCAGTTTAACCGAAGTTATAGGGTTTTCTCTCATCAGATGTTTTAATCAGAAAACAAGTGACCTGTAATCAAGAAGACATTTGAACTCAGAGCAGCATAAGCATGACACCTAATTTAACTAACATGATTTGTTGAGATTGCAAGTTCCATCCTGGAAGTAATGAGATTGCGTAGGTCTATCATACAAGTTTGTTTGTTTCAATAATAAGTTGCTTTTATATAGCAACTTTAATGTAGTTAATATCCCAAGAAACCTTACAGGAGGATTGACAAATGCAATTTCAAACGCAACTTAGCCACAAAGACAAGCGATCAAAAGCCTGGTCAAAGATGAAGGGTACAAAGGAATTGGAAATGGAATTGGTTTATTATTGTCACTGTGAAAAACTTGTCTTGCACACAGATCAATTCATTATACAGTGCATCAAGGTAATACAAGTAATACAATAACAGGACGCAGAATAAGGTGTGACACCTACAGAGAAAGTGCAATACAGGTAGAAAAAAAGGTGCAAGGTCATAACAAGGTAGATTGTGAGGTCAAGAGTCCATCTTATTGTACTCGGGAACCGGGAGGACATTTTGAAGGAGCGTGGGGATCAGGCAGTCTCGCTGTCAATAGTAAAATAATGAAAATTGGGAATGCACAAGTTGCCAGAATGGAAGAGTGCTAAAACCTAAGAGATTGTGAGGTCAGAGAAGGTTATAGTTAGAAAGTACGGAAACCTGTGCCAAATTGCTACTGTGATGGGACTGAGATGTTCCCTACAAGGATGAAAATAAACTTAACCATCTGGTTCACCATATTTAAGCTGGGCTCCTGCTGGTGATTGATCAAGTGCCAAGGACACCAGGTATACAAAAATCTGTGTCCCTGTGCCTCCATACTGTGCAAAGAGAAGCTGAGAGAGCTGAAGAGTAGATTTTGTTTTTGTGTTGTTACTACTTGACCCAAGGCCTTACCACTGGCATGTAGGAATACTCACACTTCTTCTGGAACTCCAGGCTCGACAGTTCGACATTCTCGTGGCTCGTACACTACCTCAATATCGTCTGCAGGAAACTCGAGCAGATCTCGGAGTGGGCCTGGTTCTGGAGCAGGGGGATGTGTTGTCAGGTATTCCTCAAAGTCCACAGGCTCTACCACTTCAGAAAGAGGAACCTGCAATGAGATATAATAAATCACTGTGGAGTCAAAGTGCAAAAGTAGTTTGTGAATTTTTCATTCTGTCCAGTTGTGATAAAAAATAAATTAGTGTAATGTTAATTTACAATTGAAGTAGCAGAGGAGTATATTCTTGTTCTTGATAGTCAAGAGAATTAAGGGTTGGAACCAATGCAAGAAGACGGAGTTAAAAGAGTTTAGCTATAAGTAAACAATGGAATGGGCTTGAGGGGATAAATAGCTTACTGCTGCTCCTTTGTTACCACATATTACACAGGGGGAAAGGCTGCTAGTTATAGCTTTTTCACTGTTGATAGAATCAACCTGATCAGTGTGTCTGCCACTGGATTCGATATTCATTCTCTTCAAGGGAATAATATGTGCAATCTATGGGAAATTCTGCACAGTTGCCAAGCTGATTACAGCAGCATCTCCTTCCCTTGTGGTTTTTTGACAATGACAAGGACAAAAGCTGTTATACTGACATTCCCCTACAGGTCACCTAGATCACATATCGCTGTTTTCTCATTGTTCCTTACTCAATATCCTAGAATTCACCAACCAATATAATTGTGGACAACGTGGGGAAGATTTCAGTGATTAAGTTCTCGACGTTTCTGTCTTCCAAATATAATCTGAAAAAGGTTCCATACCAGCTTTCATTGCTTATACCCAATGTGATTAAAAAGACTTTTATGTCATGTTAGTGGGGACTCCAATGATATAAACTCAATGTTCCTCACACCTATATGTCTGTAACTGGCACACTACACCTGTAGTTGAACAGAAGAAAATTTGTTCTATACTTAGCCTGCGCTATGTTTGAACTATAGGTGTTTCAGGTTATTGTGAGAGAACTTTACACTCTCTTTAACCTGTGCTATACTTGGGAATGTGCAATGGTACATTGTAACAGGAGATTTTTTTCTTAATTTAACCTGGGCTTTAGAGTCATAGAGTCATACAGCACAGAAACAGGCCCTTCAGCCCAACTGGTCCATGCCGACCAAGATGCCCCATCCAAGCTAGTCCCATTTGCCAGCATTTGGTCCATACCTTCTAAACCTTTCCAATCCATGTACCAGTTCAACTGTCTTTTAAAGGTTGTTATTATACCTGTCTCAACCACTTTCTCTGGCAGCTGATTCCACACAGATACCACCCTTTGTGTAAAAATGTTGCCCCTCAAGTTCCTCTTAAATCTTTCCCGTCACCTTAAACCTACGCCCTCTAGTTCTTGATTCCCCAACTCTGAGAAAAAGACGGAGTGCATTTACCTTATCTATATACCTCAAGATTTTATACACCTCTATAAGATCACCTCTCAGTCTGCTACGCTCTAAGGAATAAATACTTAGCCTGTCCAACCTCTCCCTATAACTCAGTCCTGGCAGCATCCTTGTAAAACTTTTCTGCACTCTTTCCTATAACAGGGCGACCAAAACTGAACACAATACTCCAAGTGCAACCTCACCAGTGTCCTGTACAACTGCACCATGACCTCCCAACTTTTATACTCAATGCCCTGACTTGTGGCCAGCATGCCAAAAGATTTCTTCACCACCCCGTCTACCTGTGATTCCACTTTCAGTACTTGTACTCCAAAGTCCCTCTGTTCTACAACACTCCCCAGGGTCTTGCCATTACCTTACATAAAAACGGAAACACAAAATGCTAGAAATACTTAGCAGGTCAGGCAGCATCTGTAGAAAGAGGAAAAGAGTTAAAGTTTCAGGTCGAAGATCCTTCATCTCTTTCCACAGATGCTTCCTGACATGCTGAGTGATTCTAGCATTTTGTGTTTTTATTTCAGATTTCCAGCATCTGCAGCTTTTCTTCCCCACTCTTTTTCTTTACCTGCACTGGTAAAACAACACTGGAGCCTACATTTCTCTTAAAGCAAGATTTACCATTGACAACACCGATTAAAACAAAGTTTACCATGGCATCAAATGTCTGAAGAAGAAAGTGTTCCTTTCCCTAGGCTCTCAGTTTCACTAGTTGCTTAAGCACAAAAAAATGAATAAAATATTTTCTTTAAAAAGGCAAAGTTATTGTTAAAGGTTCATTTCATTGGTAAAGCTTCAGGCATTCTTTAGTCATGTGGTCTTGTGGTCTGCTGGCTTCATTTGGAGATCAGATGTAAACAATGGTGCTGCTCATGGGCAATCTAGTCACAACTTGAAAAGGTGATGAGGACACCATTATTTGACCTCTTTAATAAAAAGCCTAAATGAACAAGAGTATGTCTACAGATGTTATTTACATCCACGTTCAGAAAAAAGTTCCTCATAGATTCCTTATGGCTGAAGTTGAAGTTCACAAAATTGAAGGTAATCTTTAAATTGGTCAATAACTTAACTGATGAACTAACTAGAGATGAGGGATAATAGACTAGTACTAATTGACAGGATGCAACTAGTACAATATACCCAAGGATTTGTGTAAGAGCTTTAACTATGCACTATTTTGTTAGCAGCTCATAGACAATAGAGAGCTATATATGCAAGTTTGCTGATATCAGAAAAGGATGACACTCCAAGCAGTATATGTGGAGGCATAAAATAACAAGGAGATATTAACAGATTATTAAATGGGAAAAGCTATGGCAAGTAGTTTTCAATATGGTCCAGTTGATTGTATCAATGATAGAGTGACGCAGAAAATTGTTTGTGGATATATTAACTGAAAGATCAGAGCACTTGCTGAATAATGTTTAACTTAAAAGCAGTGGAGGTCTGACAGAGATCCATGCACAAAGATCATTAAAATGTAGTGGTTAGGTACAAAAAGTAATAATAAAGGCTAATGGAATGCCAGCCTTTATTTTTTTTAAGAGGACTGGAATGCAAAGGGTAGAGGTTATGCTACACCAATACAAAACACTAGCTAGTGAACATATTAAGTACTGAAGATAGTTCTGGGCATCAAACTTTAGGAAGGATATATTGGCCTTAAAGGGAATGCTCAAGACATTAAGAGAAACTGACAAGTAAGATAGAGAATATATTTCTGTTGGTTGCGCAATCTAGGACCAACTGGTGTATGTACAAATTTGTCCCACGCTTTTCAGTTCTTAGGAATGAGATACACACAAAGGATGTTAGAAATCTGAAACTCTCATCTGCAAATAAGTTGTTGCTGGTTTATTTTAATTTTAAAGACGATGGATTTAGATTAACCCAAGGTATTAAGCAATATGGTGAAAAAGCAGCTATATAGAGATTGGCCACTGAATGGTGAAACATAGGCTCTAGTGGTCTAGTCCCATTTCATCAAATGATGGACTAGATTTCTTGCAGGTTCAGTCACTCATTTCCTCATTATCTCTGTTACAGAGCCAACCAAGAAACAAGGGCAAACTCTGATCAAAGAAAAGTGAAACACAGGATTCATGCTGAATTTAATGCTCATTAACTGGATGTTACCCAGTTGGAGACCTGACATCCACAGACTGCTCAGTCCAAGAACTTCAAGCTTTCAGTTTCATAGGAATCTTTTCAATCTCACCCCAACTGACCCTATCATTCAATTAACCTCAATGTCCACAAACTAGTCCACCTTGACGGAGGATGACATAGATCATCAGAGATAATGAGCCATGGATTCCACAACAGTTGGATTAATGTCCTTAAGTTTCTGTTCAAATGGATCTATTAGGTGAAAAATAAAGAGTGTTGGCTCTCAAATACTTTATAAAAGCAATCAGCCCATTGCTTAGCAGGGTAGTACATGAATGCAAAAGGGCAACAGGGACTAGACGATAAAGTACAACTTTGCAAAACAGGAGAAATGGAAATTCAGTTAGTCAGTCCAAAGCATATTATTAGGGTCAACATGTTTTTCTGTCCAACTTAAAGAAAACAAATAAAACAAAAAGGCCACAATAGCTCACTGTCTGGAGCTTGGAGCTATTGTATCTTGGAGCTGTTTCCTGCCAATTTTACACTGAGAAATTGCAAGCTAATGATAGTAAAACAGCCCAAATGTCCCAAAGGCATGATTCTTGGGTCATGATGGAATGCAGCAAAACTACATTTTCCTCCAAGACAAATGGAGGACAGATGAAATTAAAACAACAGCAAGGAGCTGATGGATATCATTGCTTGATATTGGGCTTTCATATTTGGGGCCTGGAGTCAACCCAAACCAAAAAATGTTTGGACAAAAATAAATCTCATCTCTGTGCTGGCAATAAAGCTATCGGGAAGTGAATTTGACCAGGCATATTTCTTATGGACGAGAACCCACAAGAACCAACCTGTCTCCTCATTCAGCATTAACAATCTCCCTCAGTTAACCGTGCTGGCACTTTACTAAGTCAGCTGGTGATGGATTTTGTGACAGAGGAAAACTTCGATGGGGAGGGAAAATAACCAACACACACGAGACATGGAATGAATAATAGAAAATAAATAACTGAATGCAACCACGTGCAAAAATTGTTGGACATCAAACTAAGTTCAAACAAGCATTCTGTTCTGATCATTTAGACTACCCCAGAGTTATTAACATAATGTTTGCAATAGTCAATCATTAGAGACTCTTTCTCTTAACCCACACATGCATCTTGCTGAGTATTTGCACATCGACATCTGAAGATCCAGCAAGGTTCCAGGTTACGTTGGAGGGATTTTATTTCATGTTCTGTGTGACTGTTACTCAAACAGCATCACTGTGCTTACTGTTACGTTATCCTATTGGTACACCTCTATTTAAAAGAACTACCTCTAATTTTTATTTTTCCATAGCAACAATCTCTTGCCCTAGCATCAATCTGTTTCAGCCTTGACAGGGTTATGCTGAAACAGCTGTGCACTCACCAACTGATGGGAGCCGCTGCGTTTCTTGGACAGCTGCGGCGAGCTGCTATATTGGCTGGATACTTGCTTCCTGACTTCAGATGCCACAGTCCTGCAAAAAAGAATGGCAATTTGTTTGAACGAATTTCACAATGATGAGAAATCTGACAACTGCTAACATGGCAAGATCAGAACTCAGTGAGCCAAACTGATGGCAGACCATTTGAGAGTTATCCAGAAAAATTATGACATGAAGCCAGAGCAGATAAATGAGTGCTTTGTAAAGATCTCTTCATGCTCTGACTTTAATAGTCAAATAATTCAGCACTGCTAAAAACCAATGGGGCAAGACATTCTTTAGGGACAGGGTAGTAATTCAATGCTGTGCATCTTCCTATAGAAATTAGGATGTAAAAGGAAGTGCAGTAGTTAATGATCATCTTGCCTTTCTTTTCCTAAAGCTGTCCTTGAAACAACTTTGTGAGAAACATAATCACTGGCATAGACAAGTTGCTCTAAATGGTTGTTCAGTGAATGTTACAGAATTCTCAGTTTAGCAATTCTCCAGAGAAATAGATATCAGGTACTCACTACGTTACAAACATCAAGGTCAGAGCCACTTCTCTAATGTGCAGGAGATAAAACTTATAACAGCTGGGAAAAAATCAAGGACACCAATGTAGCTAACGATTGACTCCAGCTTGTTTGTTACAGATCTTGAATCCATATTTCAAAGATATTACATAAAATATTTTACCATCAGCTTGAATGGGGAAGGTAATTATCCAGCAGAATGTCACCTCTTAAAAATGGCTGACACCTTCATGTTAGCGATTCTTTCACTAACTCAATCAGAATTGTTATATAATGATTAGGAAACATATTATTCAGATCAAATTTGAACATACTCTTAGCCTTGCCTGAACGCTACCTTGAAAATTCTCACACTGCTGTTAGAGCTTCCCTATCATCAACTCCTCAGGATCCCTGCTGAATTTGGTTTAGCACCAGGGATAGCTCTCCATCTCAATCATGCCTTAGCCTATTGAGCTCCAATTCAGCTTCAGATTCAAGATTAGTCTTTGGAAAGAATTTATATTTACACTCCTTAGACCCATGTTATTTAACATTTGTTATGGAGCCTTCCAGTTATAGGAAGGATGTCATTTAGCTGGAAAGCGTGCAGAAGAGATTCGCAAGGATGTTGCTGGGACTGGAGGGCTTGAGTTATAGGGAGACTGAACAGACTGGGACTGCTTTTTTCCTGGACCATAGGAATCTGAAGGGTGACCTTAAGGAGGTATATAAAATCATGAGGGGCATTGATAAGGTGAATGGTAACAATCATTTTCCCAGGTTACGGGAGTCTGAAACTAGAGGGCATAGATTTAAGGTGAAAGGGGAAAAACTTGAAGGGCACCTGAGGGGCAACCTTTTCCACAGAGAAGGTGGTGTGTATGTGGAATGAGCTGCCAGAGGAAGTGGCAGAGGTGGATAGAATGCTTAAAAGATATTTAGACAGGTACATGGATAGGTGTAGAGGGATGTGGGCTAAATGCAGGCAAATGGGACTAGCTCAGGTAGACATGGATGAGTTGGGCTGAAGGGCCTGTTTCTGTCCTGTATAACTCCATGACTATAAATCCAATCTTGTACCCAGACAAATCCAAAAATTGCACTTTACAACAGTTAGGGATTAGGAACTGGTAGCCATTTCAAACAGCAACTTTTTTTACATTATAAAAGTATCTAACTACATTTCAACACACAAGTATTAAATATAAGGCAAGGCCACCATTATTAAAGCACCAGCTCAACACTCCCAATATGCGTCTTATTATCTTCAGAGCTGCAAAATGTCTTCAATATTTAATGTCAGCATCAGAAATGTGAAAGTTTTCAATGTGACTACTGTCAATAGTGTATTTCAGACCGAACAGGTATTTAACAGTGATTATATAAAGAGGGTAAAAGACTCTTCCCAGCCTCCTGACACTTGTTGTAGTAATCAGGGCTTGGCTTTCAGTGACAATCCACAATGCAGCATCATAAAACAGGAGTCAATCATTTACTATGATCCTTGACTAATTAATAAATGTGCATTGACCATCCAAAAATCACTGAGTAGGTACTATCAAGATCAGGTGTACAAGTCCCAGTTACAAGGTTGATTGATTCTGTCCATAAAGACAGTATTCTAAAGGAAACAGCTCACACAAATTAAACCATTTTGCAACAAGCAGCTCTACAAAATGAAACTGCCTCATTTCACAGTGGTTGATTAAAACAGTTTCGTAGTTCCACTAGCTCTCAGACCTTCCCATATCCTCTGACTGCTCGTCTAATAGTGTGCTAACCTCAAATGCTACCATAGTTGCACCACAAACCACTTCAGAGACATATTTAGTCATATATTTGCAACTGACGGGTCATTATCACTCTGCTATTGACCTGGCCCATTAGCCCAGTTGGGAAAGACACAACTCAGGCTTGAACACGTCCACAAAAAAAAGTTGAATAAATGCACTATTCCATAAAATAATCACAAAGAAGGCAGGGTGGCTTTCCTGTACACTGCCTTTAAGTATGGATATTTAAATATTAGTTTTAAATAACAGCTGAGTATTTATCAATTCAAAATGTTCTCTTCAAATCTACTTGTCTGCAATTAGTATTCGTAAAACACAACAAAACGATCTTTAAGGATCCTACCATAGCAAATTCTTGGGAATCATCAGAACTGTTATTTTAATCTGCAGAATACCATGTAATTTGATGCTATATAAATGATGTTTATTTTTGACATTGATACAAGTGTGCCAGTAGTAATGGACTCTGATGCCAAGTTCAAAGATACATTTACGATTGAAACAACAGCAAAGACTCTTTTTCCCCAAACTCTTGTCATAAACAGTCAGAGTACATAGAACATATGAACATAGAAAAGTACAGCACAGAATCAGGCCCTTCGGCCCACAAAGTCTGTGCTGACCATGATGCCAATCCAAACTAACCCCATCTGCCTGCACGTGATCTATATCCCTCCATTCCCTGCCTGTGCATGTGCCAATCTAAATGCCTATTAAATCTCGCTTTCATATCTGCTTCCACTACTTCCCCTGGCTACTACCCTCTATGTAAGAAAACTCGCCTTGGAAATATCCTTTAGACTTTCCCACCTTGCTTTAAAGCTATGCCCTGGGAAATATTCTTGACACTTCCGCTCTGGGAAAAAGACTGACCATCTACCCTATCTATGCCTTGCATTGTTTCATACACTTCTATCAGGTCGCCCCTCAGCCTCTGATGCTCCAGAGAAAACAATCCAAGTTTGTCCACCTCTCCTTATATCTAATACTCTCTAATTCAGGCAACATCCTGGTGAATTAAAGAGTATCATTGGATCTGGAGAGTTTGAAGAATAGCAAACCACTACATGAAACTTTTCATTAGGATTCTTTCAAGATTTCTTCACTTCTCTTGTGAGGCCTCAATTCTCACTGGGATTTGTCCACAAGATGAGGTTCTCATATTTCATCATCTGTGGGTGAAGCTGACTTCCTTCTGTATAACTCAGTATCACAAACCAACCATCAGAGAGTTTAAACTTTTATAATATAACTGAAATATTATTCAGGCTCTAACGAAATGGAACTTTTAAATTTAACTTTTGCCCTTTTTCTCATTAGAGTATTTTTAGTGTTAAGCGTGATTATTGCTTTGTTCTGGGTTCAAACCCCCACTCCAGAGACTTGAGTCCAATAAACAATACTGCCACACCAGTGAAATGCAGCACTGTCTTTCAGACAAGAGATTACACCAAAGTCTTGTCTGCTTTGTCATTTATTTCAAAAAAAAGTTACTACAAAAATATCTCATTCACTGCAATGTGCATTGTTTAACTTTAAAAGGGATAACGAGCAGTATATAATTGCAAATATTTATTTTGTTTATTTATTCTGGCGTAGAGTCTATTTGTATACAAAAACATGGAAACTGGATGTTGAAATAACCAGTTTTGGTACAGTCATTAATTGTCTGACCCACAACATAAGGACCACGTGGAATTGAAAGAGTACTCATTTATGTCCCTTTATTCCTGTGATTGATTCTTTGATAGTGATAACATTGACCCCATTGAAATCAGAAGAAATGCAAGAAATTCAACAAGAAAACATGACAGGAACAACCAATCTACATCTTCAGAGAAAGAAAGAATTCTCAAGCAAATTCTCAATGAAAGTCATACACTCTTCCTTTTGCTCTGTGCAGTTAAGGGACTGGAGAAGGCATTTCAATACTGCAGTTGGTTAACTTGGCTCCTAAAACTCTGCTACAACCCATCTTATCAACAGCCACCAGGAAAGAAAGAACTTGCATTTGTTCAAAATTGTCACAAAGCGAGAACAAAAGAGCCTGCTTGTACAATGCACATTTTATAATCTTGGGCTGCCCCTATGCACTTCATGGGTTATCAAGCAGTTGCATAATGCAGAAATGCAGCAGCTAATTTGTGTAAGGCAATATTTCAGTCTGCAGTGAGAAGACTGCAGTATTGACCAGGACACAGATAGAAGAAAGAGGGAGTTATTCCAATTGTTCAATTGTCTCTTCCATGTCTGGTTGACAGAGCCAGCAGGAATTCAGGTTAAAGTCTCATTTGAAAGGCTGGCACCTTCGACAGTGGTGCATTCCGTTGGTACTCTACTGCAGTGCCAACTGAGATTATAAGCTTAAACCACTAGAAATTTCAACCAATAACTTTCTGGCTGTAGATTCTGACACAGAGAGCTAACAACTGAGTCAAGGCTGATACTTTCATCATTTTTCCTTAAAAGTATCTTCATAGCCTTTTCAGTAAATTCTGTGAAAAGACTATTAGAAAATACCCAAGCAACCATGGTGTCATAGTGTACAGTCGTTTGACTTTAAAGGAATTACAGCAACTTTCATGGCTATTTGAACTTAACAAGGCTTCTCTTCTCCCCAGGCAAACAGTAGTAGGATGCAAGTAATTAATAAAAGCAATTGGGTTGTAGTAGATTTTAACTTTCCCAATATTGACTGGGATGGCCTTAGTGTAAGGGGCCTGGTTTGGGTAAAATTCATTACATGCATCAAGGAAGGGTTTTAAAAGAAGTATGTGGGAAGTCCTACAAGAGGGAAACGTTAATCTTATTTTAGAGAATGAGGATGGTCAAGTGGTGGAAATGTCTGTACAGGAATCCACTGCAAACAGTGGCCATAATTTAGTAAGCTTTAGAATAGTCTTGGAAAATGATAAGGTTGTATTTAGAATTAAGGTCTTAAACTGGGGAAGGGCTGGCTTCAACAGTATAAGACAGGACCTGGTGAAAGTAGATTGGGAGCAGCTGCTAGAGAGGAAAACATCTGATAGGTGGGAGGCATTTATAGTAGGAATATGTTATAGTAGGAGTTCAGAATCAGCATGTCCCTGTAAGGGTAAGAAGCATGGTAAGACTAGGGAACCTTGGTTAACAAAGGAAATTGAGGGTGTGATCAGGAAAAAAGAAGTGCCAAATATAGGAAATTGTTATCAAACAAGTCCTTTGAGGTTTACAGAGGATATTAGAGAGATCTTAAGAAAGCAGTTAGGAAGGCAAAAAGGGGACATGAAATGGCCAAAAGAATTAAAGTGAGTGGAGCCTGGGGATATATGTGGTATCCTGAGCGAATATTTTACGTCAGTCTTCACTAAAGAGGAGGATGAGGAATTAGGGGAGGTGTACGCCGAGAGAACAAGTGTGTATCAGGAAAGAAGTCTTACAGATATTGATACACACCAAGATGGACAAATCCCCAGGGACTGATGAAATCTATTCCAAGATGTTATGGGAAGCAAGGGTGGAGATTACCGGGTTTCTGATGGAGGTTTCTGCATCATCTTTAGCCACAGGTGAGGTACCAAAAGACTGAAGGGTAGCTAATGTTTTCCCCATTTTCAAGAAGAGCAGTAGGGATAAGCCAGGAAACTACAGGCTGGTGAGCCTTATGACAGTAGTAGGGCAACTATTAGAAAAAATTCTTAGGGATAGGATTTATGATCAGGCAGGACTGAAAAGGCACAGGGACTGATTAGGGGGAGTCAGCATGTTCTTTTGCAAGGGAAATCCTGCCTCACAAATCTGATTGAGCTTTTTGAGGAGCTTACTCAGAAAATTGATGGAGGCAATGTGGTAGAAGTGGTATACCTGAATTTTAGCAAGGCTTTTTACAAGGTCCTGCACAGTAGGCTGTGCACATGGGATCCAAGGTGTTTTGGTAAACTGGGTTTGTAATGTGGGGTACTGCATGGATTGATGTTGGGCCCCCTGTAGTTTGTTTTATATATATGGTCTGATAAGCAAGTTTGCTGCCAATATGGAGAATTGTGGAGTTGTAGATAGTGAGGATGGTTGCCTAAGGATACAGATCAGCTGAAAAGTTGGGTGGAGCAGTGGCAAACAGAATTTAATTCAGACAAGTGCGAGGTAATGGGTCAACTAGTACTGGCCAGACATGTAAGGTAAACGGCAGGGACCTTAGAAGCGTTGATGTACAGAGCGACCTTGGGGTACAAGAGCTCCCTCATAACTCCCTAAAAGTGGCAACCCAGGTGGGTAGGGTAGTGAAGAAGATGTTTAGTTTGCTTGCCTTCATAGGCAAGGATATTGAGCACAAGAGTTGGAACATCAGAGAGATTAGATGAGAAAGATTGCTAGGATTATTCTCAGTGGAGCGCAGGAAGATGAGGGGTGACCATATAGAGGTTTATAACATTATGAGGGACATAGATAGGGTAGATGGTCATGGTTTTTTTTGCGGAGTAGGGGAGTCTAATACTTGAGAGCATAGGTAGATTTATAGAGGATAAATTTACAGGGGGTATATGGAACGAGGTAGTAAGAGGCAGGTACAATCACAGCATTTAAAAAGCATTTGGACACACGTACATAGATAGGAAAAGTATAGAGTGAAATGGGCCAAATGCAGGAAAATGAGATTAGCGTAGATTGGCATCTTGGTTGGCATGGACAAGTTGGGCCAAAGGGCCTGTTTCCCTGCTGTACAACTCTAGACTAGATCCAAATGAGGTGATTTTTCTTCATTAAGAAACCTGGCAGGCTGACTAAACATGCTTGAGAGGAATAAAGAAGCAATACATCAAACATTGGTTAGACCTTGCTAAACTTGAGTTTTAAAACCATGTATTCCGATTGTTGTTAGCACAGACTTGGTGGGCTGAAGGGCCGGTTTCCCTGCTGTATTAATGCTTATGTATTAATTGAGAGAACAGTTACAAACTTTTACTGAAGATTTAAATATCGACAATTTATGTGGTGCCCAAAGACATTTAAGGTTTGGACAACATAATTCATTCTGAGCACTACAATCCCTGACATCTTGAAGGTTTTCCTACCTTCACCTGCTAGGGTTAGAACTGACCAGAACTACAAAACAAAAGGAAGAAACATTCCAGTATACAAGCCGTGAAGGACTTACTCAGTTTTCAGACTGCTCTACAAAAATATATCAGTTGGAATCTTTGGAATCAACACCCAAAACCAGAACTAATAGGTCCCTTGCCAAAACCTGTGTAATCTAATTACATCATTGTGAAGCAACTTTAATGGAACAATGGTGCAATGGATTGTCCAAAAACATTACTGTTCCTGACTCAGACAAAAAAGTGGGAAAAAGACAGATGGATAAAAACTGATCTGTGAAATTCAAGATTATCCTTAATGTCTTGGCTTAGTGTCTTCTTGTATTCATTGTGAAGCACAATCCTGGGCCACTAATTTAGGTACAACTGTGGCTACCTTGTCAGATCTTTTCCAGAAGAGTGAATCAAAACAATAATTTTAAATTCATTGTCTTGTTGGTTAGTTTTGCAACAGGAACTGATTCATTGTCTGGCAAGAACCAAGGCAAAAAAAGCAAAAAATGCTTTTCCACAAAATTTTCTTAGTTCTTCCAAACTCTTTATAAAATCTAACAATCATATTGTGAGAAAAACAAATGCAGATTTGGTATTATTCCACTAAAATCCCATGTGTAACATGTGACAAGCCAAGCAAGAATCTGGCTCAAATCTCAGGATTCAGTGGCTCCTTACCAACATACTCTTAACATGAATAACATAGGACCTCAAACGTCACCTCTTCCAGGAAATAAATTAGTCACAGGCCCTTTTAGTTCTTGTATGAAGTTAGTCCAGCACTCATGCTCAATGTTCAAACTGCTTGGGTGACAGAAACAAATTTTACACTAGAATTCCCACAAATATCATCAGCATATACACTTTTATCAGCTAAATTGTTTCCCTTAGTGTTGCAGGAGGGAGGAAAGAACCTTAACTTCTCTGAACAACAAATCATAGCAGTAATTGTTGCTGATTGGTTTGCATAGTCACTAATGGGGCATTATGCTCATCCACAGTCACAAAACAGTAATTCCCATCAATGCACTGCTGCTAGACCAAATAACATTTCACTGATGATTTGCTGGATTTTTGGTAATGAATCAGTAAAATGATCTTCAGATTATGAATGCCACTTCACTAAGAATGCCAACTTCCTGCTCTCTAACATTGTCTGCCCAATTAACAGCTCGTCTGCTGTGCTGAAATCCTCATTCATGCCTCAATTGTCTCCAATCTATTATGCTCCTGATTGACTTTGATCATTCCTGTAAATCTGATCACTAATGTCCAAACACACATCAATATGAATGCAGGCACAAGAGATTGTGCAAATGCTGGAATCTGGAGCAACACACACAAACAGTGCTGGAGGAACTCAGCAGGTCAGGCAGGATCTATGGAGGGAAGTAAACAGTCGACATTTCGGGCCGAGACCCTTCATCAGGACTGGAGAGGACGAGGGCAGAAACCAGAATAAGAAGGTCAGGGGAGGGGGAGGAACACACGCAGGCATGTTCAAGTAAGAGGGGGAAGGTAGGTGGGTGGGGGAGGGGGATGCAAGAAGCTGAGAGGTGAATGCAACTGTCACCCATACTTGCTGAATCACATTGGCTCTTGGTTACGCATCATCATGATTTCAAAATTCTAATTTTAAAGTCAGAATCCCTTTTTTGCTTCCAGAACCTTGATATCTGCACTCTGCCAATCCTAGCACTTTGAACATTCTGAATTTTAATTGCTTGATGGAAGCTGCTCTTTCAGTTATTAAACCCTAGGCTTTGGAATTCCCTCTTGTGCTGCTCTACCTCACTCTCATCCTGATAAACGCTTCTCAAAATCGACACATCGACCAAACTTTTGATCACCTTCTCCAATATTTCACGTAGCTTGATGTCAAATTTATGTTTGATAACACTCCTGTGGGATATTGTACTCTATAAAAATACCAACATTTCCTGTTGCTGATTTCAGATTGAATGCAAGGTTCCATCCCAAAAAGTTTGGTGATCCTTTTTAAAATCAGATCCCAAGGTGTATTAAGACTCTTGAGGTCTGGAATATGCATGATTTGATGATAATCATGCAAACAACATTTTCTTTATTATGCAGTGAATGACAACCTTTGTCCTAATTAAGTACATTGCAAAGATAGTATTGCACAATGATAATGCTGATGGATCAAACAGACTGGAGTCACTGGCCAGCTCTGGTCATCCTGCAAATGCCAAATAATAAAAGTAAGTTTTTTTTCCTCTTAATAATGGCCCAACTGTTAATGTTCCACTGTCATGATGGCAGTTTGGAGAATGGGACCAAAATAAACATGGGTTTTCCAGTTTTGTTTTTAACTGAATGAAATGAGGATCTGATGATAAAGCACACAGAATTAACAATTGTGACTGTAATTACGATACTTAGATTGACTGTTTTCTTCTTGCTTGAGTTACAGTAGTGGTCAAAACAAAAACTTTATTTTACTGCTTCTCTCTCAGATTATTAAAAGTTCTGTTGCTGATTTTGTGAACAAAATGCAAAAACGAAGGCATTTAAATAGGTATCAAATAAAACTGAATTTAAAGATCCTTATCTTTTTTGTACATGCATAAATATCAGGTCCTTAATAAATTTCTGACACAAGCACTCGATGTGACTCAATGTGACCAGAATATGAGCTGCTTGATGGGAAAGTGGATTCCATTGCAGGGAAAGAGGCACTTTTAAACTACAACCTAACTGATACTTATGAGTGCAGTAGTTCTCAGAGGAAAAGGGTTTTCTGCCACATTTCAGACTCATTAGACAACATTTCTCCCACAAACATTCAGTTCTCTCGCTCTGTGCTACATTCAGCAGATTGGTACCATTGTGCATTTTTTCCATATTCACAAACTGCTACCTCTACTCTGTTCATATATTACACAGATCAGACAGTCTAACCAATGAGAGTCACTGGTTACTTATCACTGAGGGACTGACAGTTGAACACAATCCTATTCTTGCCAGTGTGCATACAACAGCAGCGACCAATAACAGCAACTGAAACTAGAAACCTTGGCTGATTTCCAACAATCTAAGAGCACTGAGCTCAGACAAAGTCTTTCAAAGAACTAGGAATTGAGCGTAAACTTGGGACTTTCCTGTGCATATGACTTAATTCCATATTGAGTAAGATGCTTCACTGAGCAACAAGGAATGCTTAGATCCAGCCTATCACTGAAACAATTTTAAATTTTGGCAATTAATGGGTTAATCTTGGGGATATCCTGGACTTAGGTCAACACAGCACGATCAGAAACAATGTGTTTGTTCAGTCAAACTCTTATCAGTCAAGTTATTGTCAGGAAACCATTGCCTGCTTCCTGCCATTCAGGGCTCTTGCTATCCTGGTCAACATCTGTAATCACATCAAGACATTACTTAATTCACTGCATGTTTTCTGCCCTAGAATGAATCCATGGCTTCCACTCTGGCTATATTGTTAGTAATCAATGCCTGCTTGATTATTACTTGAATCAAGAGCCCTCAACACACTGTACTTTTGTGCTTAGTTCCACAGGTTTTGGAGAATCTTTGAACTATTAACATGAAACTGGTATCACACTGGTTCCATTAAGTTTGGATTCTGGGAGGCCAGAATCTGTAAATTGCTTGCTAGTATTTCCACATCATCCATCTACCATGTCTTAGGCCCTCCCTATCACTAAGCCCCAGCAATGCAAACTGCTAAGAAGTGTGATCTTCTGTTTGAGTTGTTTGCACATCCCTATTCAACTCACACTTCCTTTGCCCTTTTACTAGGGCCATGTTTCTACTATCTCTTCCACAAGTCTGGAATAATGTTTCTGAATCTTTAAGATGCTGCGCAAAGCATACCACCAACTAAGCTTCTGATCACCTGTCCTTTGGACTGATGTCCATTTTTGTCTGATTGCACTGCCATGAGATGTCTTGGGATGCTTTACAATGTTAGTGACTCTATAAATACCATTGCAGATGCACTAAAATTGGTGGATCATTGAGATAAAGGAAATATTTTTTAAAAACACAACTGTTAAAAACTAGTTTACAGTTGCAGGTCTTGCATGAATAAAGTAATACCAGTGTTTCCAGAATGATATCAGTGTTTCCTCCACAAATGATGTACCATGGCTGCAGTGTATCACTTACAAGTGCAGTGCAGTTACCTACCAAGGGTACACCCAAACCCACAATCTCTACTACTAAGATGAATAAAGGCAGCAGAAGATTATTTTCTGCAGGTTCTCTTCTAAATCACATACCATTCTGACTTAGAAATATGTTACTGTTTCTTCATGATCACTGGCTCTCAGTCCTGGAATTCGCTATTCAACAGCATTGTGGGAGCACCTTTACCACATGGACTGCAGTGGTTCAAGGGAGGCAGCTCACCATCACCTCCTCAAGAGCAATTGTGGATGAGTATTAAATGCCTGCCTTGCCAGATACATCTACATCCTGAAAAAAGAAAAATACTTCTCAATGCCACCATTAGCACATACATTTTAAATAATTATACACTGAATAACAGCTGAACCATAGTTCCTTTTGACCAGTCTACAAACAACTACAGAATGAATGCTGAACATTCCACTCAGAAACATCAAAAGGAAACTTTCCTCCAACCTGAACAATGTGATTGACCTCCTTAACTGCAAAGCTTTCCTTCAAGGTCTCGCTTTATTTCGTGAAGTCCAGAGTTTTCTGAGATTTTCCACATGCATTCCTACAACAGCTGATCTTTTGTTGACCTACTGAAGAACAGATTTTTTTCCTGAGCTCTATCATTTATTCTTTGGATTATATTCAGATTTCAAAGGCAGCAATTCACCATTAATGCATGTTGACAGGCCAAGCCTGTACTTAATCAAGCAGGTCTGAATTTCCCTAAAATCTTCTTTCACTCTTGCTACTTATCTCTGGATAACAATCATCATCTGGTTTGGAAACAACTGAAAAGCAATCCTTTAAATAAACTGTGGAACATGAGAGATAAAGAGTTTAAAATACTATTCAAAATTTGAGTAGATAAAAGTATCTGTCTCCAAAAGCTCAGGCAAACTGAACACAGAATAGTGTATAGGATACAGTATACAATAACCATGTACACTCAATGCACACATTAACGCATCACGCTGCAGTTCATGATGTGCTTTGACAATAGGTACAATGATTGCCCGGTTAATCGTGAACCATGCCCTCCTACATGCTTTGTAGACCTGAACTACTTACAGCAGACACCTCAAGGCACTTGAAAGATACCACCAATGCAAAATCCTCCAAAATCAATTCTAAGATAAGCAATCCGATGACAGTGTCCTCCTTAGGAATTAAAGCCCTAATTACACTGTTGACTCCAGGGGCAGACCACATTGTTCAGCCACATCATTCACATGTCTGACACTGAAACAGATACTCTATTCTGTGCACTGCCCACAGAGAAAAGGTGCAAGAATATGTTCGAAGCCCCTGTGAAAAGTACAACAACCTCACTGACTCATGGAAATTCCTGGCCCATGACCACTTAAAGTGAAGAAGGAACGTTTGATTCTGCATTGAGAACACGTCAGGAGTACAAAGAAGCCTTGAGTAAATAAGAGTGCACCATCTCACAAAGTACCTACTGTCAAACACTTCCTGGCCCATCTGTGGAGACATCTGCAATTCCCACATTAGCTTCATTAGTCACTTCAGAGTCCACCCAACCACAATGGAAACAAGTCATCCCTGATCCCAAGGGCTGCCTAAGAGGAAGGAGATGTCTATGCAATGATGCAACAAAAAAATAGTGGTGCAAAACAGCAGCAAGAAGGGCCTGTTTCTGTACTGTATTATGTACAATGACTCTAATCACAATGCACCTTGCATTTCTTTAAACTTGTTTTCTTCAATAAATTTCTGCCCTTCTGTCACCTCTCTATCACCTTAAACACATTAGTGTTTGGAGGGAATAATGAGCAAATATACACAATAAAATTAAATATATAATTTACACAGTTCACATCAATGTTTAGGTGAGGTAGGTCAGTTCTTTGGAACTGCAAGATCAATTCTATGATAAGCAAACTGATGACAGTGTCATCACCAGGTGAAACAACATTCACACTGCAGAATAATAACAGAAAATGCTGGAAACTCAGCAGGTCAGGCAGCATCTGTGGAAAAAGAAACAAGAGTTTAATGTTTCAGTTCGAAATCCCTTCATCTGACAACTCAATGGATAACTCCTTGAAAGACCCACACCGCCTTGAAATTAAATATGATCATGCAACACAGGAGGCATCTGTGAAAATTCAATGAACTCAGGAAGCATGCAAGTTTTTTTTATGCACTGTCTAGTATTTTCATCTTTGGTTCAATACATTGGCCCATTAAACATACAGTTTAAAGTGGTGCTGCAGGCAAATACTGTTTATGTACAAACCGGCAAGGGCAAGCAGACTGGGATCAGAAACCAGTTAACTCCCGGAGGAGTCTGGGTTAAAGTAGAAGAACCTCAAACCATTCAAGAGGTAGCTGAATGCCGTGACAAGAAGAGCTTAAGTTTCCAGGGAAGAGCAAACCGGGGCTGTGTCTTTTTATCTTTAACTCTGGAAGATAAAGCAATGTCATCATAATAACTTCAAAAGCTTCTGCCCAACTGATGCACGCAGGAGTAGAAGTGCTGCATTTTATGTTTACACTCATATGTCAATGATGCATCAAAGTCTAAGCACTTTTGAGTGGCTTTCAAAGGGGAAAGGAAACAAATAAATTTCAATTTCACACCACATAAAGGTTTCCACTCATTTTAATAGGGAAGCTACAAATCGCAATGATACTAACCAATACCCATAATGAACATAGGAGCATATAATGCTGCATATCTACTCAAATTTTAAAATATGAAAATTTGCCAAGCACAGGCAGGTTCTGTGGGAATCTTAACATCAAACAGACCAATTACACAACAAAATACTTTTCAGTTGTTACTTCCAAACCAGGTGATGATTGTTATCCAGAGACAAATAGGAAGGGTGAAAGAAGATTTTAGGGAAATTCAGAACTGCTTGATTAAGTACAGGCTTAGCTTGTCAACATGCAATAATGATGAATTGCTGTCTTTGAAATGCAAGCATAATCCAGAATGCAAATTATAAATGACAACTTGTATTTCAGAGGTCAGAAAAATATCTGTTTCTCAGCTGCCCAACAAAGATTGACTATTGTAAGGAATAATCAACTATTGTTGAGAAGAAAAATCTTGGAAACCTCTGAACTTCACAGAATCTTTGAAATTACAAGGATAAAGAGACCTTGAAGGAAAACTTTGCAGTCAAGGAGGACAGTCACTTTGTGTAAACATTCGGGTTGAAGGAAGGTTTCCTTTTGAGATCTCCAAATGAAATATTCAGCATTCATCCTGCAGTTATTTGTAGATTTGCTGAAAGAAAGCTGCAATTTAGCCAGTTATTTAACGTTTAATTCAATAAAAAGACACTGCATTACAATAACCACCAATAATCACCAGGTCTCAGTCAGTAGCTCTCCCAACTTTGAGTCAGAAAGTTACAGATTAAGCACCACTCCAGAGACTTCACCTCAAATATCAAGGCTGACACTCCAGTCAGTACTGAGGGAGTGTTGCACTATTGAAGATGGCATCTCTCAGAAGGGACATTAAGTACAACTGCTCTTCCAGGTGAATGCAAAAGAACTCTCAATGCAATTTCCACGATGCGCAAACAGTAAGGAGCTGAAAAATTACCAGCGGAGTCATGACCATTATTTCCCCTCATTCAACATCATTAAAAAAATAGATTATCCCGTCATTATCACAATGTTTTTTTGCTGCATGTGTGTTAGCTGCCATGTTTCTTTCCAACCCAACAACAGTGATTACTTGTCAGAAGTATTTCAGTAACTGTGAAGCACTTTGGAATATCCTGAAGTTATGAAAGGCATCATCTTTCCTTCTTTCAGATAACAGGTACTGACCTGATCAATTATGACATATTTTGTCAGTGTAATGATAATTCAAAATAACAGACTACTGTCCCAAAGAGGGAAATACATTTCAAATTTAGATGGCAAATCTAGCTGATTCAAAGTTTGCTGGTGATTGTCACCTGTCATCATACCTCCATCTAAGAAGAAACTGGAGCTTAGAAATTGATCCATGCTACTTTCTTGGTGTCAAGTACAACTTGTTAAAGTTGCATAAAGATTGAGAACCTCAACTGCAAGTTCACAGAATGGCTTTCACAGGATTCCATGTTGTCAGAACAAAACTGTCATTGTCTATTGATGCAAATTCTTGCAGTTTTCTGCATGAAACAGGTTTTAAATTGTAATACCACAATACCAGCAAAATACTTAATGCTACATGGGATTGTTGTCACTGAATGAAGAGATGTTGCCATGAAGTCCAGGGTAGGTGGGAGGTGAAAGATAAATGCTTCCAAGAGATCAAAGGAACCTGAACAAGATGGGAAGAACAATGCCTGCAGAAGCAATGCTCTTTGTGCTTATGGACCAGGGAGGTCCTCCTGGGCTAATGCTAAGTTTTCTGCAAGGAATGCCGTAAGGAGGTCTTTGAAAGGGCACAAGTGCAATTCCAGAATGGACTTGAGCTCACTGTCCAAATGCCTACTGAGATTGCAGGAAAATGCCTGTGCCTGTTTCTATGGGGTGAAGAAAAGGTGAATGAAGTCCTTCTTCCTAGAATATGAAGTTTGCTAGGAACTCCCTAATACAGCAGTGAGCAGCAATCTGTGTGTAAGATCACCAGTAATGCCTAGAGTTCTCCTGAGAGTGACTGTGACACTGACTCCATGGACAAAGCAGTCAAAGAACACGAGGTTATGTTTGAGGCCAAAGATCTCAGTGAGCACAGACAGTGCAGTTCAAGTCTTGGCCCTTTAAGTAACACATTTTAGGGGAGACTGTGTTAGGAAAAGGTGGTTGTTCTATGAGTCAACAAGTTTTCAGACCAGTGATGATGAAACTCAGTGCAGACATGTTTTGTGTGCTGTACAGCTGCTTATGTCATGGGAAAGGGGGGGAAGAGGGGAGGGAAGTTAATGACAGAGAGAAAGTGCTGGAAGAGTGAAGACCCCAAAAGATGAAAAGATACATTTTCCAATAGCTGATAAGGCACCTAGAAATGTATAATAAATCGCTCTACTCTGGGTTAACTCGACTATTAAAAGCGCAGCAACACTTTTTCTTCAGATTAGTGAATGCACTTTCAGTTTTTTTCTTTCAAATCCAGGAATTCATCACGTCAAATGAAACCTTCAATAGGATTGTAGCCTGTAATCAATCCCAGGTATCCGAATATCGTTTGTAAATACATTGCAATATGTGTCTGCCTTGTCTTTTGGATCCTTCTTTAAATCATTTAGGTTATAATTTTTTGAAGCCCTCTATACAAGTTAGATTTCACTTTCTGCAGAGAAGCTTATTTAAAGCTGCTATCGAAAATTATATACAATTTAAACCTCCAAGGGTGAGAAGTTAAAGGAATCTATCAGAAGATTTGGTTAATGTGTGAACTTTTCCCATTTAATTTTCATGAGATAATAGCTTCTGACATCGTTTAAAATACATCTACACTTCATATACTCGACAGCAATTTCAATGATTGAGAAGGTTGTGCTCCTGCCTTGACTATAACCAGATGTGATGGGTGCACAGACTGGAAAAGTATTAGAACACCGCTTCGATCAGATCAAATGTTAGTCAGTAATAAAACAAGCAATCACAAACACATATAGGAGTACTTCACGTCAGGGCCAAAAGACATCATTAAGGTTGAATTTTAGATCTCATTCCCCAGTACATTAAACAACTGCTCTTTCTTCTCCAACACACAGAATAAGTCAGAGAAAGTGTTTTGGTCTGACAGGTTATCTTCAAGTCTGCAGTAACATGAGAGGTTGACTTTTATGATTACTGCCAATTTTATCAGATAGCCTTGCTGAAACTGGAAACATACCATCTGAAACTGAAGGGGGAAATCATATGCCACTCAAACCACTTGTCTCATTGGATCAGGAGCAACTGGTTATCTGGTGGAATACCCCTTTGCAACAACAAATTTTAACGCAATGGAGTTATTAGCCATCAAGTCTTAATAAATGCTTAAAATTCTTCAACTTCATTTCTGAAGTTCCATTAACTTAAAACTATGAAATATATCACTTTTCTGGCTCATATGATTCCAAATATATCTTATCAGTGTACGGAAAGAGTTAGGGAAAGGGTTCGATTATTTCATTCCCCATAGTTAAATAACAAATGTCAAAAAAATTACATTAAGATCAAAATGAAATGTGAAAAGGGTTTATGTAGGAGGTAGAGATGCTAAAGATCCTGTGGTCTTTTGCAAGTTTCTGCATGACAAATTGAGAGATGGTTACAGCTCCAACAATCTTATAGGGTCGACTATTGCATGCCTTTGAAACGATTTTCATTCCGCTTTAACAGGATGCAAATGGCACTAATTTCCAAAATACTGCCTGCAGAAATCTCTAAACTGTCAGAGTTTCTAAAGCCAACACATCACAAAGCCCAATCTAAATGCAGTTTAAGATTGAATAGAAAGGAGGCAAGTGAGCCAGTCATGGTCAGAAACAAATAGGATATTGGCCAATTTTAGAAGCTGGTTAAGATGATGTAATGTATGAAATCCCAAATCACAGCAAAATAGTTCACACTAATTATAAAAGATTCCTGGATTCTGAGGACACATTAAAATCATCACATCCAATACACTTGTTTACTCAGTCATACTCATGAGGTCATTGTGTAGTTATGGAACAGTACATTTACATCACCATCACCTTCAATGTGCCAGCGCAGCCTTTGATCAATTGAGTGAATGAGTATTTGAAAATCAAGACCTCAAGCATGGCACAAAACTCGTGGTCTGCTGGGCAGCATTGATCCCGGTCTTCTGAGAACTGGACTACAGGTCTCAGAAGACAGGGATCTCAAAGCAGGGATCTCAAGGCACTGGAAGGATATTCCCAATGGTGACTTCACAAAATCCTCTAAATTCACTTGAAGGATAAGTGAATCAATGTCAGCACCCTCTCTCTACCCAACATCCCCAGCACTGAATCCCTAGTTACTCTTAGATGGCTACCTTGGGCACACGACAGTGTTCACATGCCTGACACCACAGTCCCAAAGCAAATGCTCTATTCTAAATTCTGGTTTGAGAGGGGATTACCAGTCAGACAGAAAACAAAAGATTCAAGGATATGCTCAAAGCTTCCTTAAAGAAATGCAACGTCCCACTAACTATTGTGTAACTCTGGCTATGAACACTCAGAGTGGAGAAGAAACATTCAGGATAGAACATAGAACAGTACAGCACAGCAACAGGCCCTTCGGCCCACATTGTTTTGCCAATCCAATTGTATTAGTAATAAAATGCCCAACTAAACTAATCCCTTCTACCTACACAATGTCCATACCCTACCATCAATACCAGAATGGTATTAAGAACCTGAGGTCATGAATTGGGAACATGCAGAAACCCTGCAAGAGTGGTGGAGGGATTGCACCATTTCACATATCTGCCTGGCCCCATTTATGGGAGAATATGCAGTTCCCAAATTGGTCTCATTAGCCACCTCAGAAACCACAAACCAGAGTGGAAGCAAGTCATTCTCAAACCTGAGGGACTGCCAAAGAAGAAAAAGACATCTTCATATTTTCTGAAGCCACTAAACACTGATTGCATGGCACTTGACAGAGTTAACCGATTAATGGTTATTTGTGCTGCGAATCACCAATGGCAAAGAGAAGGCTGCTTCCAAGGATATGGTTCAGGGAATTAATTGGTCATGAGCTTGAGTGAAGGGAGGCCACTTATACTACAAGCTGTAACAGTTGTATTCCTTACCCTTTAAGTGCCAATGGATGGGTAGCTGTGCTGATGGGAGAGGTGCTGATTGCGGACAAGTCTGCAAAAACAGACCCATTCTGAGGGTATTTCCTGCATTCCATCCACATAGTGTGAATCACATTCTTTCCAATTGCCTTATGTCAGATATATGTTTTAAATATATATGTTATAGGGGACAGCCGCCTATTGCTCATGCATGGTCTAGATTCTGACAAACAGTTGTGAGGTTTAACAGATTTAACGTCATGCATTACAGTAATTTAGATAATTGCAGGGGGTTGTAAATTGCTATGGCCATATAAAGGTTGGTAAATTTTAGCCTTCAGCTCAATGACTGACTTCATTTCTTTTTATAAAAGTAATTTGTGACCTCTTATATAAACATAACACAAGATTTTTAAATCTATCTATAAAATGGTACATCTGAAACACATGCATCCTGAAGTGTTGTACATTAAATGCACAGTACGCATCACACTTCCACATGCTGATACAAATATCACATCTACAGAAAGGAAACGTACAGTCAACTAACCAATTAGGAATCAAAACCAATTAGGTTCGGACAACTATTGTAAAAGAGAAGCTTAACTAATCAAATGACTCAAAAAAATCATTTCAGTTCCACAATTTCAAGAATTAACTTTTAGCATTCAATTTGGCAATTTGTATTGTGTTTTCCCTAAGTAGTTTTAAATAGTAAGTGCTAACAATATCAGGAAGCCTGGCCTTGATACAACAAAAATCATTAATTAGCACCTTGTTTGTGTGAACAGAACACTGAAATAACAGCATCTGCATTTAGTTCCATCACATAGTCAAGTTCAGTTAATTCCCCTGACAATGAGATCAGCACCTAGCCCTGTCATAGAACGATACAGCACAGATACAGGCCCTTCGGCCCAACCAGTCCATGCCAACCACGGTGCCCACCCAGCTAGTCCCAATTTCCTGTGTTCAGCCCATATCCCTCTAAGCCCCTTCCCTCTGTATCCCTATTCGAGTGCTTTGTAAATTATACTATTGTACCTGCCTCAACCACTTCCTCTGATAGCTCATTCCATATACTCTGCATGAGAAAGTTGCCCCTCAGGTCCCTTTTAAATCTTTCCCCTCTCACCCTAAACCTATGTCCCCCAGTTTTGGACTCCTCCTACCCCGGGGAAAAGACTGTTACCATCCAGCTTATCTATGCCTCTCATAATTTTAAATACTTCTATAAGGTTGTCCCTCATTCTCCTACATTCCAAGGAATAAAGACCATCTGATCAAAAGTATGTATTTTTTTTAAAAAGGGAATGAGATCAACCATATAAAAAAGTCAGAGACAGAGAGGGAACACTAAAATAGATGTGCTGTTTTGATGAAGAGTCTTTGACTTGAAGTGTTAACGGTTTCTCTTTCCATAGATGCTGCCTGACCTGCTGAGGGTTTTCATCGTTTTCTGTTTTTATGCTGTTTCTCCTTCTCCATTCCCTGTCCTCCATCACCTCCTTCAGTATGTTTTCACACGGGTGCACTACAATACATCTCTCTCAATAAAGACACATGTATTTGTATTTTCTTCTCACATCCAAGACCACGCACAATCTGCAACCCCTCCAAGGATTCCTTCCATACTTCACAAACATCCATTCATTCATCACCTCCCTATGACCCTAGCTCACTTCATCTTCCTCCTCCACTTGTCCACAATATGCACATCCCATACATCTCCACACACAACTAATAGCCACTTGCTAGCCTCTAACAGTGACTACATTTCAAAAGTACACCATTGGACACAATGTATTTTGGAATTCACCATGGTTTGAAAGGTACCATGTAAATGCAAAACTTACTTTCTTTAAAAAGTACTCTTTATGTCTCTTTCTATAGCATATTACACTAGGGTTTACAGGAAGACTGCATGAGGAATACCAGGCAGCAAAGCCCAGACCCAAATTGTCAACCTCCACAGAGATTAAATGGCCCGACAAAAGTGAGTGTGCCTGTGATGACAGATACTCCACAAAAGGCATCACAAAGTGAGCTGTAAAGTGACAACACATGGAGAGCTATATAGAAAACCTCTATATGGTTTTGCGTTAAAATAGCATCAGTGTCCTTATTTTGTCACTGCGCTTCAATTTGCAAGCTTTAATGTATCCGCTCATCCACTATGACTCTAATGGGTGTGTCTGTCCAACAAAAAAAAGCTGGGTAGCTAAAATGATAGGTGGCAGAAATTAATCTAAAACAGAATGGCAAGTCCTTTGCAGTAGCGGGATCTGTGAACCTTTAGTATCAGAAGCTGGTACTGCTGACAGAATTGTGCTGCTGATTTTCCTAAGCCAGGGATGTATTCAGCCTAACAGCACTGCCGCCACCACCATCCCTAGTCACAAATGGCCAACTCAGCATGGACCAAATATCGAAAAAGCATGTTGTCAATTTGCAGTGCTCAGTTATTTAATGAAACGGAACTGGTGTAAAACAAATAATTTCTGTGCATTTGAAAATCATTTTAAAATAAAATGAGAGGGACTGGAATATCTTTATTAATCAGTCAAAATAGGGAACAGCACAGTATATACTAATATTAGCAACTAAAAGTTTTGTTAAATATGAAGGATTTAAACCAATTTTCACAATATAGTTCTCCTCTAAGCTCATACATTTACTTGAAGCTTTGTTAAATGTGAAACATCAAAGACAAATGGTTTATATCCACACAACATACTAAGAAACAAAACTATGACCAGACAGTATATGAAAATAAAGATCATTTATTCTTGATAATTCATTTTTTGCATGAGATATCAATTATTCATTCAATTTAATTAAGCAATGTAAAAACAGCAAAGTGGGAATTTAATGATTAACACATAGAATCATAGAATACTTACGCAACTTGGAATTGAGCAGGCAATGATCACAATTAGAATTGAGTACTGTAACATTCTGATAATCTTGCACTTTTGGGACTACCAGTGCCAAACTAGCAGATTTTCCAGACTATTGGATGCTATTTTTATGAGTACCCAAACATTACTTTTATTTCACTTTTTACATGTTATACAATAGTATAATCAATTTTCAAATGAACCCATGAGTTTAAAGGGAGGGGAAAATATACAAGCACTCTAGTCACTGGCCGCAGCTACAAGTCTACCCACATTCCTGATTCCTGGTATTCCAGGCACCAACCCGGGCTTCAGCTGCCCACGGCCCACGGTTCAGACCTCGGATCCCCGGCTCTGGCAGTGCACCCCACTTGCGGTCTGGATCCCCAGTTCATATTCTGGACAAATGAATCAACCAGATGCCAGACCAGGAGGATTACCGAACAATCAGATGCCGGATCATTGGAATTTTACCATATAGTTTAAAGTTGGGATTAAATTTATTCAATCTCATTGTCAGGACTGCAGAAAATTGAAGGAACAAGAGAACATCCTCAGCTTCTCTTTGCAATCTCAAAGACTTTATCATGGATATTTAATGAATCTGCAGAGTAAAGACCCACATTCATAAATTCCACAATTATTATGGATGAAGGAGGCCACTCATCCATCTTACGTTCAACAATCTACAACTACCATACACTTTCCATTGAATTATCTGCTAGAAGTGACCCACCAATTTTTGCTTCCACTAATTTTATCTATTCTCCCTTTTTCAATGAAGTCTGCCTGAGATATTCAGACTTCGACGTGCTCCAGGTCTGCTTCTACACTATTTGGAGTTCAAATTAGTTTGCTGAGAAGCAAAAACAGTTACATACTGTAACCTCAACAGCCTCAGTTATCATTCAAGCTACAGTAAACTATAAAGCATTCTCAGAACATCTGCAAATATAGACAAGGTGCAACCATTCGAAGCCATGCAGCAAACAAAAACACAGCTGTATTGATAATTAGTCATTGACTCGCTGTTGAAATGCTGCAGTTTTATTTGAGAACAAATGGGTTGGTGTGTCCTTAACTCTAACTTCCACAAATTCTGAGCAGCTTCTGTGTCTAGAATGAGGATTTACTTTTATTCTCTAAATCAACCATGGAAAAAAAGAATGCATTTTATGCATCTATCCATGTCATTATTAAGCAGCTCCTGAAGCATAGATGAAACAACTTACTCTTGCCTAACAACAACTTGCACTTATGTAGAACTTTAACATACCTAAACATCGTAAGAGCATTACCAAAGAAAATATGACTATGACAAGATATCTTAGGACAGACAACCAAAATCTTGATCAAAGCAGGAGGTTTCAAAAAGATTTTCAAAGAAGGAAAGTGAGGTAGAGGGGAAGGAGGCAAATTCCTAGAGCAAGGTTACCAATAGTGGAGCAATTAAATTTGGGGAAGATCTGGAGAAGGACATACATCATGATTGTAACGCTGAAGATTACAGAGATTGGGAAGAATGTGGCAAAGTAAAGATATGAAAATCCAATTAATGTGTTTTGAAATCCAAAGCTTAGAAGAGGTTAAGGGAAATAGATACAGTGTACAAGTTAATAATGATAAAAGGAAAGAGTCCAACTCCTCTGATTTTCCCTCCCTTGACCTGAGGAAGCACGCATTGCTGAAAAGGCACAATGTATCCTGCTCATGTTGACCGTTACTTCCTTTAAACTGGAAGCGAGAAATAAGGAATACAATGAAAACAAGACAGGGATATGACTTAGAATTGTGCTAAGGAATGCACAGCATAAGTTAAGTACATAAAGTATTGCATAATTCTTCATGTGTTCATTTATATCATGTATTTAAAATTAATCGACTAAAATTAACTATAACATTCCAACTTATAGACTGCAGTGGCTTTGCCTTTATACTGCAAGCATCCTCCCATATTTCACCCCTTGTCACCACTGTGATTCCATTATAACCAATTAATGTCATAATGTCAGTAGTTTTACTATAACAATTCAAAGGAAAGGAGTGGCCAGTGTGGAATGTTAGGGTGAATCTGCACATTGGGAATAGGTGTAAAACTGAATTTACATTTCACATTTACATTTCTACTGATTCTGGATAAGTTAGAAAAGCTTCCACATAATCAGAATTGGGATAAACAAGCTATCCCAGAAAGAAGTGTAGTAAAACTACAATAATCCGCTATCCAAAATTCCTGATGGTTCAACATCTGGCTCACTGCTAACGCTTGGTCACTTGCCATCAGAAGAAGCTGGTGGATTTCTTCTGGGGCTCGAGGAAGCTCTGAGTCTCTGGTGCAGTTCTGGGTCTCCTGACTGAGGGCAGTCAGTCACTGGTGTATGTCCGAACCCAGTGGTTCGCCTTTGGATTCTGCAGAGTTGCCTGTGCGTTGAGCATCCTCCCATTTGGTGTATGCAAGCAATGTATTTTTTTCTGCCAGGGCACTGCCTTCAGGATGACATGCAGTTCTCAATGGCAAGCATCTGCAGGAGTTGCCTGTCTTTTACTGGGACCTTTTCAGAGACTGGGACCTAGTTGCCTCCCCCGCTGATGGAAGGAAGAACCCTGGCTGCGAGGGAAGCCAGACAAAGGGATGGATCAGATAGTGGAGGAGTGAGCTGCATGCCACCAGGGCTTGTGAGTGTGGGGTGATCCCAACTGGGCTGACCTCTCTGCTCGGCCAAAGTTGCTCATTGGAATCAGCTCCCAAAACCTCCTCAGAGCCAGTCCCACATTACATAAGTCATCTCTTGGAAATGCCCTCATGCCATTCCACACTGCATGGAGGTGTTTCCAGTACCAGCTGCTCCTGCACATTCTCCACTTCCTCACCCTCATCTGCCTTCCAGACATGCCAGGGTGATCCATTCTGCTATCTGGCAGTGGGGGGGTCCCGAGATGAGGTCCCTCTAGAGGAGTCCTCCTCCTTCACATCAGGACCTAGGGTGGAGACTGATGCACAAAGCAGTGCCTTGCAACAGTTTTTTAAGTTGGTTCATGGACTCACTTGGGAGACTTCCTCATCAGTTTGCTCCTGTGCCTGGCCAAGGTGGTCATTCACAGGTCCAGCCATCATGCTGTTGAGGGTTCACCAAACCAACTGCCTGCTCCTCGTCCGAGGATACGTCTGTGTCTGGGTATCCCTGGGGAGAGAGCATGTGGTGTCCACTGGCTCCCTGGAGGCCTTCTGGGACCATTGGGCACAACATGGACTGAACAAGGATGGCATTATTTTAACTTTATGTTCATTTTCTAAATACTGAACTGAGAATGTTGTAAATATTGGAAATATGTTAATAGACCATTTATTTGTTTAAAAAATGGATGATATTCACCACAATCCTTTACAGCTCATGGGGGCCCTGGTTTCTTTAAACTGGCCAGGACCGTTTCCCGCACTCCCTTTAAACTTATCACATTTACTAGAAAATTTATTATAATACCATGTAACATCTAAAAAAGTAGATTAAAATTGTGTTAGGAGTACTAATAGGAATAATATCTAATAGTCCTGAAAATCTGCTGGATTATCAGAGTTTTACTGTATAGAACTTGTATCTTAGAAATAAAACTGCTGGAATAATTTTAAATATGAGTTTGATAAAAAGCACCCAATCAGAAATATTTTCTTGTTGGTCCTTCACACAGAGCTGGGAGAACCATAAAATTGCAGTCCCTACAGAGTCACACTCTGAACCGCAGGTTATGTTGAGAATACAGAAGTTCTCATCTAGTGACTAGAAAGTATTTCCCTCTATCATTCACCATTCTTCCTCAGCCAGATGGCTGAGGCAAAAATTATTTTCATTACCTCAAGACTCAATGCTCACCATCCACAAATTTGATGATGTGTTGTCTCAATGAAACAACTAGAGTTATGTATGACAGTTAAATGTAGTTAAAAAATTACCCTGATAATGGCATTTATGAAAACAACTACTTGCTTACATAGCCTCTAATGCAGGAAATTGATCTTATGATCACTCAAAAACTGACTGAGCCAAAGAGGAGAACATTTGGAGAGATAACAAAAAGCTTATTGAGAGACAATTTCAAAGATAAGAGGTAGACAGAGAGTTTTAGGAGGGGAATTTTAGAAGGAGGCTGTAAATGCTGGGGCAAAAGAAGGGATGGGGACAGAGCTGGAGTAAAAGAGATCTCAGGGTGATATACAACTAGAAGAGATTACAGATAATGAGCGATAAGGGTACATGGGCAGCAGGTGGGCTGGACAAGAGTAAAGCTGGGTAATGCTACAAAGGTAGATGTCAGTGACCTTGACAATCTGGTATTGGAAGATCACTTCAAAGTTAGATAAAACACTGAAATTGCAACTAACCTGATTCAACCTGAAACAACAGTAGGAAGGAAAGTGCGACACATATCAAGGGAAAGAGAAATTATATATCCAATGTTTAGTTCAGTAAAATATGACAATAAATTTGGATGTTGCGCAAGAAAGCCAAGAATGCAGAGGCAGTTAAGGAGTTGGCATCTGTGGTGGTACTGAGTTTGGTGTCTTAAATACATAGAATTTTATATCATGTCTACATATGGAGTCACCAAAGAGCAGCACAGAAATGAAAAACAAAAGTGGTGAAAGCCACTGACAAATCTCTGGAATATTCCACAGGTAACAGGTTGCAGAAGGGCAAGAACCCACTGGAAGTATATTCCTTGGCTATGACTGTATAGGCCTGTATGGAATAAGTTGAGGGGATTTCACTTGGGTTGACAATGGACAAATGGCATTAGAGGAGCCTGCTGTTACTGACTGTGCCACAGTAGGATGAGTATCACAAGGTCCAGTAAAGGTGAATCATTCAACATCATTTTGCTAATGTCTCTCAAAAGTCTAATTCCTTTCTGAAGAATGCTACGTAGGCTCCAGAATCTCAACCAAAACCAGGCACTGATCACTTGAGGGCATAACCACCAAGTCCTAACCAGTCCTCGCCAGTGTGCTTCATATCCATGTTCACAAGAGCATTGCTGTATTCTGGCCAGGACTAATTCTCCCTTGTTAATCCAGGAGCACTTAAATCAAATGCAACCTCCTGTGCTTCTAGGATTCGCACAGACTAGCTCTGTTATCAGAAATGGCTCACCAATGTTTTAATTAAATGGCACATTAAATAAAAGATAATGGTAAATGGGAGACTTAATTTTGTTTTAGAATTCTGAGGTTACAACCACTTAGCAAAGCTTCCCAAGCGATCATTATTTGCATTTGTTTCTATGATTATCAGGGACTCTAATACTGCTGTATTAAATAAAGCATGAGTTGCACAGACAACGTTATTAATGGTATAACTAGTGTTAAAATGTTTGCCTGTTAATTTATGCAAATAAGGCAAGAAGCAAGGATGCAGTTGAATATGTTCTAGTCAAACTGAATTACATTGGAGTGTATGAGAATAGCTAAACAGATAAAATATTTGTAATAATTCATGTGAGATTTAACATTACGAAGGACATCCACTTTCATTTAAATATAGCTTTTAACATATTAAAACAGGAAGAAGTCAAAACAAACTTTGATACCACTACACATAAGGAAACATTAGGACAGATAACCCAAAATCAGATTAAAAAATGTATAAATGTTAGGCTAAGTCTTAAAGAAGCTCAGAAAGAGTCAAGAAGTTACCTACAGTATAACGATGAAAATCAGGAATGTGCAAGAGGCTAGAATTGTAGGCAGAGATCTGTGGGATTTGGGGGTAGAGGAAGCCATGGAGATGGGGTGCAGTTCTACATTTAAAAACAAAAACTACTTAACTCTCTTTGAACAGCAAGGCAATGAGGCTCAGCCCAGGATCAGAATAACTAGCATCACACAAACTCAAATATAGTAAACATGAGTACAGGTGATATCTTTCACCCTATAATGAGCTTGAAAGTTGGTTTAGAAGAACAAGGATTCAAGCACTTTATGCGACATTGGATTCAAACTATATTTAATATTTTAAAATCAATTTCAACTATGAACCTCTAACAGAAACTTAGAAATTCAATAACCTACTTCATTGTTGTTAGAATTATGTAATATCAAATCTTCTGCAAATAATCTATTCACTTCAACAGAAAGACATGCCTGATCAGAAGCAAGGAAGCTTAAAAGAAAATGAACCTTTAAAATTCCCCACAATACTTCAAAATATCAATTTTTTTTTCTTTCTTGTGTCGCAATGAAAATAACATTTGTAGATACATTGCTATGTAAGAAAGGCTTGTCTAATGAACATAATTCAATGATAAGTTTTTTTGTGTCTTCCTCATTTTAATATAAATCAAGCCACTATTTCCCCTGATATATGTTTGTACGTGCAATGAGTGTCAACATGAGCCACATCAACTAAGAAAGATCCACAATCTCATCCTAAATTTGCTAAAATTTAGCTAGAAGGCTAATTGTCACCAGAAACAAGGGTGGGATTAAATTAATCAATTTTCCAGCTGGCAAGTGCCATATTCATTTGTAGAGGGTCTGAGCTGAAACGGTTCCAATAGTTAATTGGACATCTGATACAAGAGTCACATTAACAAAAATGGAAGCTACCAGTAAGGTAATCGGAAGACTGTTCTCCTTGGAATAAAAGGTTGAAAAGAGATTTGACAGAGATGTACAAGATCATGAGTGGTAACTAGACAAAAGCTGTTTCCAGAAGGTTCAAGAATTAGGGAACACGGATTTAAGGAGAAAGGCAGAAGAGAGAAAACTTCTTTTAATAAAGAGGGCGATTATGATCGGGAACTCACTGCCTCTAAGGGTGGTGAAAACAGTCAATCAGGGCTCTCATAAAGTAATTGGTTAGGATGAGGAAAATAACTTCAAGGGATACAAGGAGCAAAATAAGACCAAATAGACTGCTGCATGAGGAGCAGGCATGGACTTAATAGGCCAGATGGCCCCTTCCAGTGTTGTGATGATTCTAAAAGGTGGCAATATCCTTGGACCGAACCCCAGACTCTCGGGATAAAGCGCTGGGAAGAAGGTGAAGGGAAAGAATAGTGGTGACAAGCACTGAAAAGGAATGGGTGAAAGAATCTTGAGGAAGGGAACGGCTGGAGAAAAGAACTGAGTTCACCTGTGCTAAACTAGTTCTCAACCATTACTTAATCTGGCACGGTTAATCAGACGGAGCAGGGGCTCTCTCTCTCTCTCTGGCCGAGCTCTCCAGCAGAGGGGCCGGTGCAGGCAGCCAGCCTACCCCGGGATGGGGGAAAAGCACCGGGCACGGCTGTAAACAAAGCGGCGGGGCTGCTGCCATGGGCGTCTCATCCCCGGGAGCCACCACCAGGAAACGGTCCCGGCTCCCGGCCGCTCAGGTACAGGCAGCCGGCTCACACCTGAGGCGGCCGGGGCCCCGCTCCCCGCCCGGCCCGGCTCCCGCCGCTTTCCCCCCATTGTTTTCCGCTCCTGAGGTAAATTTCGGGATTCCTCTGACTGAATTGAAACTCCCACAGTTTAACTCCTCTTCCCTTCCCCTCCCCCCCCCCCAACCAGGTGCCAAGGCTCCTCAAGCCGGAGAAAAGTTGCCGCCCGGAGGAATTTGCAAAACTTCCCTCCCAGCCGTTCGAGCCAACTCACCGGTTAATTTTCTGAGCGAACGCGCGGCGCTCGGTTGAAGTGGCCATGGTACCGCCGACACGAACCCGAGCGGCGGCTCAGCCCTCTCTGCGCTTCGGCAATCTTCGGGAACGTTCGGCGAGCCGGGATCGAAGCTCGGCTCGGGCCTCGGCAATCTCCGGGAGCCGGGATGGGGGAAGCTCGGGCCTCGGCAATCTCCGGGAGCCGGGATGGGGGGGAAGCTCGGGCCTCGGCAATCTCCGGGAGCCGGGATGGGGGGGAAGCTCGGGCCTCGGCAATCTCCGGGAGCCGGGATGGGGGAAGCTCGGGCCTCGGCAATCTCCGGGAGCCGGGATGGGGGGGGGGAAGCTCGGGCCTCGGCAATCTCCGGGAGCCGGGATGGGGGGGGAAGCTCGGGCCTCGGCAATCTCCGGGAGCCGGGATGGGGGGGGGGAAGCTCGGGCCTCGGCAATCTCCGGGAGCCGGGATGGGGGGGGAAGCTCGGGCCTCGGCAATCTCCGGGAGCCGGGATGGGGGGGGAAGCTCGGGCCTCGGCAATCTCCGGGAGCCGGGATGGGGGAAGCTCGGGCCTCGGCAATCTCCGGCAACTAGATACCAATGTTTTTTTACACAAGATTATTTTAATCAATAGTAAAATACAGTTTCCAGGTAAATGGGGGGGGGGGGGGAAGACAATTTAATTTCAAGTGCAGAGTATCCACTGGAACACTTGATCTTTTTTCCCAATTGAAATATATTCTGTGCTTGGAGGAAACTTTACAGAATTGTTTCAAACTCTTCGGACTTTGTGGAACCATATGAGGAAAGGAGGATTCCGTCTATTTCTCAATGACTCCGTCAGACCGCTTCTAGGTAAGAGGTGGGTAGGTTGATTACCTGAGGGATGACTTCTTCCAGTGCTATGATTAAAGTATTCTTCGTTCAAGTAGCCCCAGGAGAGAAGGATAAATAGACTGGCTTCTTGCAAAGAGATGGGTGAAGTATGACTAAACAGAAACTATTAAAGGTTTTAATAGAGACAATATAGAATGCATGTTTTTATTTATGGCTAAGAGCAAAACTAAAAACTAGCAATATAAGATTACTATCGGTAAATTCAGCAGAAGAAATTTATTTGGAGATGCAAGAGACTGCAGATGCTGGAATCTGGAGCAACACACAAAACGATGAGGAACTCAGCAGGTCAGGCAGCATCTATGAAGGGAAATGGAGAGTCAATGTTTTGGGTTGAGACCACAGCTTGGTACGGCAAGTGCTCTGCCTGTGAACCCTAGAAACTGCAGAGAGTTGTGGACACAGCTCAGCACGTCACGGAAACCATGGACTCTGTCTATACTTGCTGCCTTGGTAAAGCAGCCAACATAATTAAAGATCCCATCCACCCCAGACATTCTCTCTTCTCCCCTCTGGCAGAAGGCAAAAAAGCCTGAAAGCACGTACCACCAGGCTCAAGGACAGCTCCTATTGAATGGTTCCCTAGTACGATAAGATGGACTATTGACCTCACGATCTACTTTGTTTATGACCTTGCTGTCTATCTGCACTGCACTTTCTCTGTAATTGTAACACTATTCTGCGTCAACACACACGAAGTGCTGGAGGAAGCAGGTCAAGCAGCATCTATGGAGGGAAATAAACAGTGGATGTCAAGACCCGATCTGTTTATTTCCCACCATAGATGCTGCCTGACCTGCTGAGTTCCTCCAGCATTTTGTGTGTGATTCCAGTATCTGCAGAATCTCTTGTGTCTCCACTTTATTCTGCATTCTATTTTCCCTTGTACTACCTCAATGCACTGTAATGAATTGATCTGTATGAACGGTATGCAAGGCAAGGTTTTCACTGTACGTTGGTACATATAATAATAATATTCTGATTCCAAGACCCTTCATATTTACCCAGTGGTGACAATGTGAAGCTTCCTCTCACTGCGAGTAGTTAGGGTAAATGGATGCATTTATGCATAAGAAGGAAAGGAGGTTATTGCAGAGGGTTTGATCATGAAGGATTCTGAAGTGCACTGCAAACAATAGAATGAAATGACTGAGTCAAATATCCTCATTCTGTGCTGTAAGTTCCATGTTGCTGTTCAATTGGACTGACAAAGATACAAAGCTGGGAGCTCGAGGAGGGAATATTCTAACCAAATTCCTGATGATAACATGGCTGAAAGGGTTGAATTGGACGAGACAGCATAGAGACACGAGAGACTGCAGGTGCTGGAATCTGGAGCAACACACAATCTGCTGGAGGAACTCAGCGGGTCAAAGTCGAGTTTATTGTCATATGTACAAGTATATGTGTGCATGGGTGCAATGAAAAATTGATTAATTTTTTTCAGCTCAATTCATTACACAGTGCATCGAGGTAGTACAAGGTAAAACAATAACAGTGCAGCAGCATCACAGACACACAGCATCAGATAAGCAGCATTTACAAGAAAAACATAAATTAAACATAAAAATATATACAATTTTTACAAGAATGAACACCATTAGAACAAAAAGAGAGTCCATTATAGAGCAAAGTGGTCACAGTGTTGCTGAGGCAGTGATTAGGGTTATGTCAGTTGGTTCAAGAACCAAATGGTTGAAAGGAAGTAGCTGTTCTTGAACCTGGTGGTGTGGGACTTCAGACTTCTGTATCTCCCACCTGATTGGTAGCTGCGATAAGGTGGCATAGCCTGGATGGTGGGGATCTTTGATGATAGATGTTGCCTTCTTGAGACAGCACCTCCTGTAGATCCTACCAGTGATGGGAAGGGATATCCCTATGATGTACTGGGCTGAGTCCACTACTCTCTGCAGCTCCTGTCGAGCAGCATCTGTTGGGGAGAAAGGACAGCATGGACTTGGTGTGAGCCCTGTTGCATGTACATGGTTAGTGTGGGTGAGGCGCAGGGCAAGAGACTGTCAAATTGTGTTTGACCAATTTGATAGAATTTTTTGATGAGGTGCTAGAGAGAGTTAATAAGGGCAATGAAAGATAGTGTGGTGTAAGTGGGCTTCTGGAAAGCTTTTCAACAAAATTGACGCATGCACGATAAAAGGGACATTGATTGCATGGATACTTGGATTGGCAAAGTAACAGTCAGAGGGTCATGGTGAATGTTTGTTTTTCAGACTGGGGGAAGATGAATGGGGGTGTTGTCAGAAGACTGGTTTTGGGACCAATGCTTTGTTTTTTTTGAACCAGATTTGGGTTTGCATGCCACAATCTCTAAATTTTGGATGATACAAAACTGACCAATATTGTGAACGCCTGGTTAAGATGGTGGTAGATTACAGCAGGATGTGGACTGGCTGGTGGAACGGGCAGAGGAAGTTTAATGTAGAGAATTGCCAGGGGATGTATTTTGGAATGAAGAATAAGGAGAGACTTGTAAAAAGGATGCAGGAGTGGGGAGACCTGAGAGTACAGCTGCACAAACCTTTGAAAGTGGAGGGTAGATTGACAAAACAGTTAGTAAAGCATCTACAATTTGGGGCCTTTACATAGAGTATAGAAGCAGGGAAGTTGCACTAAACCTTTGTAATCATTGGTTTGGCCTCATCTGGAATATTGTGTTCAATTCCAGTTGCCACGTTACAGGAAGGATGTCGAAGAATGGTTTCTGGGCTGAGAGACTGCAGACACAAGGATGGATTAGAGAGGCTGAGACTGTTTTCTTTAAAAGAGAAGCTTCGTGGGGAGAATTGATAGGTGTATGACATAATGAGGGGTCTGAACAGAATAGGTAGTGGGAGGTTGTTCTCTTTGGTGGAGGGGACAGGATTAGAGATCATAGGTATGAAATAAAGAGGCAGAATTAAGAATGATGTGTGTCAAACCAGTCTCGTGGAATGTGTGGTTGGAATCTGGAATGCACTACCTGCAGGCATGGTGGAAACAGGTTCCATCGTGGTCTTCTGGAGGCAATTGGATAAATGTCGGATTTTGAAAAATGGATTTTGACGGAAGGTGAATTGTAAAGTGAAAGTAAATAACATAGAACAAATTGTATTTCCAGAGGAATCGGTCTGAAATTATCCTTGCTCAGAAAATTGCTTTACTGACTTTATCAAATTATGTAACTAATAGATCATGACAGCATTTTCTTATGTACTTTTTTTTAAACATGTTATTTTGTGAACCCAGCCCTTATTTATTATTACTGTCAGCCATGGCCCATGGCTGACACTGGGTTCATGGTTCAATTCCCACTCCAGGGATTTGTGTGTAAAATTTAATCAGATACTGAGAGAGTGCTTCACAGTCTGAGGCTTCAGAGGTCCTGCCCGTTGATTTGAGGTAGCCCTCGACACTGTTGAACAAGTGGAGGGTATACTCCCTGATTTCCTGCTCCATATTTCATTCAACATCGCTAGAGAAAATTCTGTTCTATTCATTGTGATATCACTACTTGTGGGAACTCACTACGTGCAAATTGGCAAGTACTTTCCAAAGCTGCAAATAATGATGATGTTGGAAGTATACCATTGACTGTAAAGCACTTTGAGATATCCTGAGATGGCATAAATAAGGTCTTTTTCTTTTTCAACTTAAACTCATTAAGAACATACCCAACAACATACAACTCATAGTACACAAATTCTAATTTGAACTTTTCACAGACACATGAACTGAAGAAATGGTTTGTGAATATAGAGAAAATAAATTGTTTGGATCTTGGACTCTCCTTTAAACTTTACTGTAAAACAGTGAACTGGGCGATATCAGAGCTTTGACAGATCAAGGGCAAGGTTATCATCAGTCACCGATGTGTAGCTCCTAGCAACTGGATCAATAGCAGTGGCTGAAGATCCACAGTTCAGCCACAAAAAGCAACTGGTCTGAATAGATTATGTCAACGGACAGAAACCACTGAGAAAGTTCAGGAGTAATATCCAGGGCACTAGCAAGTGAAAAGCATAAAGTGGTCAGCTGTTGCCCTCTCGTGGCTGAGGCAGCTCACAGCTCTAGTTTTTACACAGTAGGAAGCACACTTCTTAAAAAGCACCTGCTTTATTTTACTGTTACAGCTAGTGTATGTCAGATTCTCTACGTCTTTTCCAATCCCAGAATTTTCTCTTAACTGAAGGGTCAACAAGCAGGGGGCATGGATTTAAAGTGGTTGATGAAAGAATTAGAGGGGAATGGGAGAAATCCTTTCACCATGAGGATGGTAGGGTTCTGGAGCTCACTGCCTAAGAAGGGGATAGGAGCAGAAAGAACGGTACAGTACAGCACAGGAACAGGTCCTTTGGGCCACGGTGTGTGTGCTGAACACGATGCCCAATTAATCTAAACATTTTCTGCCTGCATATGTTCCATATCCCTCCATTCCCTGAATATTCACGTGTATTTAAAAGCCTCTTAAACACCACTATCTGCTTCCACCGCTACCCCTGGCAGCCTGTTCAAGGCACCCACCACTCTGTGTTTATATAATTTTTAAAAATCTTGCCCTGTACATCTCCCTTAAACTTTCCCCCTTCACCTTAAATGCACGCTCTCTAGTACTTGACACTTCTACCCTGGGGAAAAGATTCTGACTATGTCTATGTCTCTCATCATTTTATAAACTATCAGCTCTCCCCTCAACCTCCCAACGCTCTAGAGAAAACAACCCAAGTTTGTCCAACCTCTCCATGTAGCACATGCCCTCCAATCCAGAAAACCTCTTCTTCACCCTCTCTAAAGCCTCCACATTCTTCCTGTAATAGGGCGACCAGAAATGTACACACTACTCCAAGTTTGGCCTAACCACAGTTTTATACAGCTGCAACATGATTTTGTTACTCTTGTACTCAATGCCCCAACCAATGAAGGCAAGCATGCCATATGCCGCCTTTACCACCTTATCTACTTGTTTGGCCACTTTCAGGGAACTGGACCCTAAGATCCCTCTACATCAATGCTGTTAAGGGTCCTGCCATTAACTATATACCTTTTGACCTTGCATTTGACCTCCCAAAGTGCAACACCTCACACTTGCCCTGATTAACTTCCATCTGCCATTTCTCTGCCCATATCTGTAACTGATCTATATCCTGCTGTATCCTTTAACAACCTTCCTCACTCCACAAATCCAACAATGTTTGTGTCATCTGTAAACTTACTAGCCCACCCACCTACATTCTCATCCTAGTCAAAATATATATCTCAAACAGTGGCAGCCCCAACACTGGTGACCTGCAAAACACCACTGGCCACAGACCTCCAGCCAGAGTAACACCCTTCCACCACTCCCTTCTGTCTTCTACGGCAAGCCAATTGTGAATCCAAACTACCAAGTCATCATGGATCCCATTCCTTCTTCTCTCTTTTTCCCTCTGGAAGAAGATAAAGGAGCTTGTTAACTCATTACATGGATACTAGCCTGATTTATTACCATGTACACTGTTTACTGTGAGCTTCATGCGGACAAGGAATTTCATTGCTCCCTGGCGTCTATGACAATAATCTAATCTAATTTACTGGTAGGTGTTCATAGTTGCTGTGTCATTGAAGACATGTGAAAATGGGCCTTGAATTGTGGACTCAGCCAGTTCCATCACAGCTCTCCGCACCACCATTAAGGACACCATCCGGGCCACACCCTCTTCTTGATGCTGCCATCAGGCAGGAGGTATAGAAACCTGAAGACCCACACCTCAAGGTTCAACAACAGTTTCTTTCCCCCTGCCATCAGGTTCTTGAACCCACCTGAAAAACTCTAACAGCACCTCGGACTATACTTCTTTTTCCCTCTCACAACATGCACTGGTGTCGTTATGTTTATTTTGTAGTGTAAGTTATGTATAATATGTTAATTTATGTTAACTTATGTTTGTCATGTTTGTAATGTACTGTGTTTTTACTGAAAAAAGCTAATTTTCATGGTGTTTATACCATGGGTATGTATGCCTATGACAACAATAAACTTGAACTTGAAGTCAACAACCTTTCATTAGATGAAAGTGAGCGATGTCCACTGGTGGGCATCTCCCATGAACCAGCAATGTTCCGAGCTTCTTTGCTCCTCCAGCTTGGTCATATCTAAACTATCCAGTCCACCTCTTGAGGCCTCACTCCACCTGCAAACCTGTTCCATCCAGAGCAGTGGTGCGTAATCCTTTCCCAATCATCCATTGAGCCTCCAAAGGACATGCAATCTTCTGTACAATCATCCCAAAATTTGTGCAGTGCCTGTCCCTCAAGAATCAAATGGGAAACCACGGTTTGGCATTTGTTCGACTTAATTAAGCCAGCCTAGACTTTTCTTCTTAATCAACATTCCCATGAATAAATACCAGCACCATTTATTGAAGTGTATTGTGCCAAAGGCGCTCTAGTTATGATTGAATACTTAAGCGGTGATTCTAATGAATGCGGTCTCACTGCATTGGACTACAGAGGGAAAGACCTGGAGGAGAGTAAGGAAACGATACACTTGTCAACCTGTACTGCTATTCTTACACAAAGAATCTTAACAGCTTTGATATCTGGGGCCGGAGCTTTTTTTTGCTACGTTCTGTGTATCACGTCCACGTTTCTCAGCTATTGAAGAGCCAGTTACTGTTGTAGTATCAAATAAAAGAACATGTCAATTATAGTTATTTATTGCAAGCACTTTCTTTGTATGTATCTCATGACAAAATTTGATTAAAATGTAGTACTGTGCCTACTAACTGATGCAATCTTTCATGCCTAGTAACTTCTTAAGATTAATTTAAACCAGAACTACACAGCCCATCCCAAGACAATTCATCTAGATTAGACTAATCTTGTTCGCACAGTTTGAATATATCCAACTACCTCCCAAACATGAACAATTGCACAACCTGACATTAGAATGTATGAGAGATCATTGGGAACACAGTGGCTGTAGTCAGGAGTCCGCTGGGTCAAAAACTTGGATTGAGAACAATGGCAATGACTTGGAAGTTGTGACAGGGGCTGAATCAATGAATCCGGTTTATAAACATTTGGCTGAAGGAAAGAGCAGTTCCTTCTGGATTGTGTGCAATGGAGAGAGTGCAAAGGAGGTTCACCTGGATTGGAGGACCTTAGTTATGGGGAGAGATTGGATGGGCTGGGCTTGTTTTCCCTGGAGCGGAGGAGGTTGAGGGGTGACCTGATAGTGAGTGTATGAGAGGCAAAGATAGGGTAGATAGTCAAAATTTTCTTCCCACGATAGGGAGATCAAAAATAACAGGGCGTAGGTTTAAGGTGAGAAGACGGTGCTTTAAAGGGGATCTGATGGGTTAAGATTTTTTTTTACACAGACAGTGGTTGATATCTGGAATGCGCAGCCAGAGGAGGCGGTTGAATCAAATACAATCATTGCAGATACTTAAATAGGCAAGATATGGTCCTAATGCAGGCAAATGGGATTAATGGGCAAAAATGGTCATCATGGATGTAGTGAGCGGAATGGCCTGTTTCTGTGCTTAATGACTGTATGACTACGATAAGCAGGCTGATGATACCAATGGTCAAGCGATGTGCTAGGAAGCTCGAGTTGGGTGCCCTCGATATATGCATCAAAGCTGATCTCACATCTGCAGCTCACGTTCTGAACCAGTTGCCTGTTGATGGGGATTTATGGGTGAAAAAGGAAGCCAGTGCCAAAGGTGATCTGGCTGTGGTTGAATACTTGAGCAGGGATCCAAATGAAGGTGGTCTCGATGAGGTCGTCTGTCGAGGAGAAGCCCTGGAGGAGGATAGCATGGAGTGGGAGGAAAGCCACGCCACGCAAGGACAGATGATGCCCATGGTCAGGTGAATGATGGACGTGAGATGTGCTCTGGCCAAATACATAGAATTCCATATTGTCACTTTAAGTAGAACCATTATAGTGTTGTGCAGAGGTTAAACGTTTAATTGGAGTATCGGATGGAGATTTTGAAAGTGCCAAAGTGGTCAAGGAATTTCGAGAGAAAAGGGGCTGGCACAGTGTGGCAACAGGCAGTGGTCTTGCCCCACACTGCAGCAACCCAGGTTCAGTCCTGATCTCTGATGCTGTCTGTGTGGAGTTTGCACATTCTTTCTGTGACCCCATGGGTTTCCTCAAGGTGCTCTGGTTTCCTCCCATGTCTCAAAGGCATGCTGGTTGGTTGGTTAATTGTCTGTGTTAAATGGTCCCTAATGCGTAGGTGGGTGTAGAATCTCGGGGGAAGTTGATGGGAATGTGGGAAGAATTGGTTACTGGGAAATTTAGTGGGAGAATGGGATAGCTCTATGAGCCAGTATAGGATTGATGGGCTGAATGACTCCCTTTATATTAGGTGACAAAATGGCAAGATGAAGACGTAGATTACAGCCACAGAGGAGTTGAGGGCTCTTCACGTTTTTGTCAAAAGAATGACAATTGCAGTTTGGAAAGGAAGGGTGACCATGTCTAGGGCAAGGCGAACGTAGGAAAGCAAATTCACGTAGGGAGAAGAAATGGAAGCTGAGTGGTCTTCATTTTAGAACATAGAACAGTACAGCAGAGGAATAGGCCTTCAACCCACAATGTCTGTGCTGAACATGATGTCAAATTACACTAATCCCTTCAACCTGCATTTGATCCGTATCCCTCCGTTCCCTGCATGTTCATGTGTCTGTCTAATTGCCTCTTACATGCCACCAACATGTCTGCTTCCACCACCACACCTGGCAGCACCGTCAAGGCACCCACCACTCACATTGTCTGCAACTCCACCAATCTTTGTGTCATCGACAAAATTACTAATCAGCTGATCTGCATTCTCATCCAAGTCATTTATATACATCACAATCAACAGAGGTCCCAGCGCTGATCCCTGCGGAACACCACTGGTCACAGACCTCCAGTCAGAACAACATCCCTCCACCACTGCCCTCTGTCTTCTATGGGCAAGCCAGTTTTAGCAGGACTGTGTAGATATGGGAGCAGGAGGTGGAAGTCAAGGATGAGGTAAAGTTGGGGAAGATCAGAAACTAGGCAAAGGTAAGTCCGGAGGTGAGTGGTTGAGGGGAGATTAGAAGAAATGGGGAAAGGGCAAGGCAAGGTGGGGGGGGGGGGGGAGCTGATGTTTGAAAACTTAGTCTTCGTGCCAGGAAGTCTGTGAGTTCTTCATAGTTGTTGGTTTGGGCTGAGTTTACGTTAGTTACCACATACCAAGTGTACAGGAATCACTATAAATACCCTCCACAATGGTCCAATTAATCAAGGAAGGACACTCTCCATTTAAATGTATCATGTTTACTCAGTTTCAATATTTAATTTTTGAGCAGTTGTTGAACCTGGGGTCAGTCCCCTTTAGCTGAACTTGTCAATGACAGCTGTAATCAAGGGTTTGACTGAATACTGAGATGGCTGCTCTATGTTTGGATTGTTCAAAATTTATCTACTCAATAACTGAAATGATTTCGCTTTCCAAAGAGGGTAAATATTTACTTCTGACTGGGGACTGACTGCTTGACAGATGCCAACAAGGCTTCTCTCCCATCCTATTCAGCCACTGATGGATTACTTTCCAAGTATTACAGTTGTTAACAACACTCGAAGTAAACATTGTCTTTAAGATCTCGTTTGTGTATCCTTGTGTAACTGAGTGGCCCTCCCCCTTCTCCTCCTCCGTTTCTAACCATACCTTCCTCCAACTGGAACCGAGATCCTACCTGCCATTCTAGTCTGGGATCTTGTATAAAGTTCCTGGCTGGTGCATTGTGACGCTGGCCCTGAGTACAGTGAATAAACCTCAAAAGCATTATAATTTCCTAGTCTTGACTTCTGAAGTTTTGAGCTGCCCTTCTACAGTGGAAGATTCTGAAGTTGATACAGGTCAGGCGGACTTTGCTTTGGAGCGTCAGGTAAGAATTATGAAGTGGAAGCTTAAAAGAAATCATTCTTTTGGATAATAGTGGACATCCCAGTGTACATTGATCAACCCTTTGCCTTTGTGAGGATGGTGGTGGGTAAACTGCTGGAGTCACTGCCTTCTGTGTGGTGACCGTGCGCTCGGTGTGCTCTTCCACACAGAGTTCTAGACTCCAGGGATCTGGGGCCAATAAAGGAGCAAAGCATTTCTAAGCACTGGAGAGTGTGAGGGTTCTATCCCGGTAAGGACCTCTCTGGATCCTAATTCCTGGACACTACAGACCAAGGTCATGGGTCTGTGTTGAGGTGTCCCCTTTCCACGCCCCATTTGGTCACAGATTTCCTGCGGGAAACTTCAGAAAGATTACGCCCTCCTGATTGCTATTCTGCAGGAAAAAGGAGCGAATGTTGGTTAGGACGGAATTAGGCCTGGGTGTGATGCTCTTACAGTGGAATAGCTGCACTATGAAGGATCAGACAAGAAGAATAGCCTCAGAGGCGACCACTGCATCAACTAAAATGAAGCTCAATGAGATTTCCTTGCGTGGTTCAGTGTCAAATATTTGGATAGCATTGCTGTAAAACTCCTTGAGAAGTTGTGTTACTTTAAAGGTGCAAGAGGAACATTGGACGACACAGCCACAAACACTTAAAGGCAGCAGGACAGGTCAACAAGTGGTTAAAAAAGGCAGATGGAATTCTTTCTTTTACAACCAAGGCGCGGAATACAAGACCACGGAGGTTGTGCTAGTAGTGTATGCACTTGTTACACCACAGTGGAGGAGACAGAGCCTGAATGGTAATGGACAGGGGAACTTTGTGTGGTAGCAGGAACAACTTACACACAGCATCACAGGTTCATGGAAAAGTTACAACACAGCAGGAGGCCACTCTGCTCACTATATCTGTGCCAGTCACAAAAGAGCTTAACCGTCTAGTCCCACCTTTCAGTGCTGAGTCCGTTAGCTCTGTAGGTCACAGCTCTTGAAGTACACATCTAAGTACTTTTAAAACATGGAGAAAATTTTTCCTACCATCTCCTGGGTGAAAATATTGTTCTTTATCCCTTCTCTAATCCTGCTAATTACCTTAAATCAATGGTTTTTGATTCCTTGGAAAGTAAAATAACCTTGTCCATTTTACTTAGATCTCCACCCCGCCATAATTTTATACACCTGAATTAAGTCACCTCTCAGCCTTTTCTGTTCCAAGGAAAACAATTTTAGCCAGTCCAATGTTTCCCCAAAAGTTAAAATTTCTCATTCCGGACAACATTCTTGTAAGGCTCCTCTGCAGCCTCTCCAGTACAATCACATCCTTCCTATTACGTGGTGACCAGAACTCTACACGGTACTCAAACTGTGGTGTAACTAGTGTATACATTTCTAGCACAACCTCCGTGGTCTTATATTCTGTGCCTTGGGCTATAAAAGAAAAAATTCCATCTGGCTTTTATAAGGTAAGATTTCTTTATTAGTTACATGTACATTGAAACACGCAGTGAAATGCACCTTTTACGTAGAGTGGGGGCAGCCCACAAGTGTCGCCACGTTTCCGGCGCCAACATGGCATGCCCACAACTTCCTAACCTGTATGTCTTTGGAATGTGGGAGGAAACCGGAGCACCCGGAGGAAACCCACGCAGACACGGGCAGAACGTACAAACTCCTTACAGACAGCGACGGAATTGAACCCGGGTCGCTGGCGCTGTAATAGCGTTATGCTAACCGCTTCACCACTTGTGGACCTGTCCTGCTGCCTTTAAACATTTGTGGATGTGTCGTTCAATGTTCTTCTTGTACAGCACCTTTAAAGTAACACAACTTCCCACGGAGTTTTACAGCAATGCTATCAAAATACTTGACACTGCACCACACAAGGAAATGCAAGGTCCCTTCACCAAAATCTTGGTCAAACAGATAGGATCTTAGGAAATGGAGAGGCAGAGAGTTTAAGAGGAGCCAAATGGCCTTGGGAGTGGAAAGCATGGTTAACAGTGAAAATTGGGCACGATCAGAGGGCTAAGTTTAAAGCCAGCCACAGGGAAACTTTAAAACAAGGAAGAGAATTTTATAATTAAGGTGAGAATTCACTGGGAACTTTCGTGGGTCAGAGGACACTGGGGTCATCTGTCTTTGGTGTGTGTTAGGAGTCAGGCAACAGAGTTGGATGACGTAGGGTAGGACAAGGGAGGTCACAGAGAGTGTGTTGTAATTGTTGCCTGTTGGTTTAAAGCAATCGTAGAGGTTTTCAGAATGTTATTATTTTCAATTGTGAAGCTACAAGTGAATGGTATGACTTAATTGTTTCTTTTGATTGAGAGACTTTGCTACATTTGTCATTTTGTCAAAGAAAGGCTTGCATTTCTGCAACACCTTTCATAAACATTGGACGTCCCAAAGTATTTTAGAAGTGTTGTTGCTTTGGTAACGTTGAATTTGAACACAGCAATGCTATTACAACCAACTCATTTGTTTTAATATGTAGGTTCTACAAGGATTAAATCCTTTTTATCTTTTATAGGATTACACACATTCTATAAATTATTTCTGTTGTGCTGAATTTATCCATGTGAACTCTACAGAGTGCAAAACTCCACTCTGCCTGCAGCACTGTACGTACACCGAGGCTGTGGTGTGTACCGGCATGATGTGCCTCGAAATTCACCAAACTTAATAATGGTTAACATACTGGACTAGCATCAAGAGTGCTGAACCATTGATCTGAAGATGTGAGTGACCGAGGACATAGGAGCAAGAGTTAAAAGTGAAGGATGGGGTAAAATTGCAAGAGGGACAAGTGACACAGGAGTTTATAGGGGTTAGAAGGAACAGGCAGGAAAGTGGAACTGAGGCCAGGACTAGAACAGCTGTATGTTTACCCCTCCTCCTAGTTCTTACTCCAGAAACAAATGTGCAAAAAAATAATTCTACCAGGACCACAGCAGAAACAAAACTCCTGCTTGAGAAAGTTGTTCCCTCCATAATACAATCTCACAATTGTCTGTATCATCCTACCAACATCAAATCGTTGCACAAATCATTGGTTAGGCCACACTGGGAGTACTGTGTGCAGTTCTGGTTGCTTTGCTGTAGGAAGGATCTGATTAAGCTGGAGAGGGTGCAGAAAAGATTCACAAGGATATTGCTGGGACTGGAGGGCGTGAGTTATGAGGAGAGACTGGACAGGCTGGGTCTGATTTCCCTGGAGCGAAGGAGGCTGAGGGGTGACCTTATAGAGGTTTATAAAATCATGAGGGACATAAATAGAGTAGATAGTCACACAGATAGGTAGGTAGGGAAGTCTAAAACTAGAGGGCATAGGTTTAAGGTGAGAGGGGAGAGATTTAAAGGGGACCTGAGGGGAAAGTTTTTCCACACAGAGGGTGGTGGGTTTATGGAACAACCTGTCAGACGAGATGGCAGAGGTGGGTACAGTTACAACGTTTAAAAGACATTTGGACAGGTACATGGATAGAAGAGGTTTAGAGGGATATGGGCCAAATGTAGGCAAATGGGATTAGCATAGGGAGGCATCTTGCTTGGCATGGATGCATTGTTCTGAAGGGCCTGCTTCTGTACTGTACAATTCTGAATCTAAAGTAATTTAAATCAATTAACTTTCTAACTTAAGCAGATGCAGGGTCTTGGCCCGAAACGTCGACTGTCCATTTCCCTCCACAGATACTGCCTGACCCGCTGAGTTCCTCCAGAATCTTTTTTTTTGCTTTTAATTTAAGCACTGATCAACAAGGCCAGCAGGCAGGGACCTATGGAGACATTTGCCCTATGATGAAGGTACTTTCTCTGCTGCAGGGACAGGGGACAAGCAGGTCTCTGGGCCAAGGTCTCGCTGACCATCCGTACATCCCAACATGGACAGCAGGAGGCAGAGTCTGGTCACTGCCAGAGCCACAGAGAAAAGAGTGCTCACGTCCACTAAAGCAAGAACCAATGACAAAACAGCACCCGAGGTAAAGCATGTGACAGTAGGTACAACACTAACATAATGTGGTGAAGGCGCACATTTAAAGTTATTCTCTCTGTACGTTTGTGGCCCTCTATTTCTTTGGCACCACACTGTGTCTGACAGGTTTGGCACATCATGGGCAGACCAACACAGTTCCTATCCTTCCCTTGGTAACCAAGGATATAGTCCCTTGGAACTAGGTGACTTTTATCACCTCTCTTTAATCCGCTTTATTCTACTCAATATCACTGCTGCCTCCTTTATTGACATTTTGGCTGTAGCTTCTTCACCAGAAAGAGGAAAGAAAGAACAGCTTTAGAACATAGAACACTACAGCATGGTACAGGCCCTTTGGCCCACAACGTTGTGCCAACAATTTATCCTGCTCTAAGATCTATCTAACCCTTTCCTCCCACATAACTCCCCATTTCTCTATCATTCATGTGTCTATCTAAGAGTCTCTTAAATGTCCCTGATGTATCTGCCCCCACAACCTCTGCAGGCAGTGCATTCCATGCACCCACCTCTGCCTATGTAAAAAAAACTTACCCCTGACATCCCCCTTATACCTTCCTCCAATCACCTTAAAATTATGCCCCCTCGTGTTAACCATTGTCGCCCTGAGAACAAGTCTCTGACTGTCCACTCGATCTATGCCTCTTATCATCTTGTGCACCTCTATCAACTCACCTCTCATCCTCCTTCTCTCCAAAGAGAAAAGCCCTAGCTCACTCAACCTATCCTTATAAGACATGCTCTCCAATCCAGGCAGCATCCTGGTAAATCTCCTTTGCACCCTCTCTAAAGCTTCCACATTCTTCCTATAATGAGGTGACCAGAACTGAACACAATACTCCAAGTGTGGTCTAACCAGAGTTCTACAGAGCTGTAATATCACCTCGCAGCTCTTGAACTCAATACCCCGACTAATGGAGGCCAACACTCCATATGCCTTCTTAACAACCCTATTGATCTGTGCAGCAACCTTGAGGGATCTATGGACGTGGACCCCAAGATCCCTCTGTTCCTCCACACTGCTAAGAGTCCTGCCATTAACCTTGTATTCTGCCTTCAAATTCAATCTCCCGAAGTGTATCGCATCACACTTATCCAGGTTGAACTCCATCTACCATTTCTCAGCCCTGAAGATAGCTGCAAAGAAACTGGTTGTCACCAAGATCGTAAATGAACCAGTCAGGTTTGAAAGGCCAGAGACCTTTTTCCTGCTCCTAATTGTTATAGTGCAGCACAGAAACAGGTCCTTCAGCCCACACACCCATGCTGACAGTTACACCTATCTATGCTAATCACTTTTTTAGTGCTGCCCATTTAATTCCCTTTTTATTTGCAGACTGGAGCAGTGAAAGGGAGAAGTTCAATGGGAAATATCTTAAATGAAGCACATCCTCTCTCTTTTACCATCAGTGGACTTCTCGTTGCCCGGAGACTGACAAAGAATTTGAAGGTGAGTAAGATTTTAGTTCCATTAGTAAAGAATTAGAAGCTTACACTGAAGAAATAAATAACCAAGTTCTGTTTTTGTATTGGAAGGAAAGAACAGCTTTGAAGATAGCTGCCAAGAAACCGGTCATCACCAAGATCATAAATGAACAGGTCAGATTTGAAAGGCCAGAGACCCTCTTCCTGCTCCTAATTCTTATAGAGTCAGTGCAGCACAGAAACAGTTCCTTCAGCTCACATATCCATGCCAAAAGTTGCGCCCATCTATGCTAGTCCCATTTACCCGCATTAGCCTTCGATGCTTTAGCAATTTAGGTGATGTCTAGATGCTGCTTGTGTTCACTTGAGAGAGCAGATGTGACTTCAGTGTAACACTCCCTCTGTACCACACTGGAGTGTCAGCTGAGGTTTAACCACTCAGTTCTCTGGGGTGGAAGGTGAGCCCAGAGTCCAGTTGATTCAGAGGGAAAAGGGCTATCCACCGGGTCACCACTGACTCTGGGAAATGGTACATAGTTTGGGGATGCTCTCGGGCATCACAGAGCTGAAAATTTTGAATTTAATCTAACTAGTACTGAGTGAGGCTGACACAGAGTTGCAGAGAGAGATACAACATGGAAGCAGGCCCTTTGGCCCACCAAGTCTGTGCTGACCACCAACCACCCATTTACATTAATCCCATATTTTTATTCTCTCCATGTTCTCGTTAACCATCTCTCCATGTTCTCGTTAACCATCGTCACCACTCACCTACACACCAGGGGTAATTTACAGTGGCCAACTAACCAACCCGTACTCCTTTGGATTGTGGGAGGAAACCAGGGCACCCGGAGGAAACCCGCGTAGTCACAGGGAGAACGTGCAAACTCCATGCAGGCAGCACCTGAGGTCAGGATCGAACCTGCATCTCTGACAGCAGCTCCACTAGCTGCACCACCTGCCACCTGACCTATGAAACAGTGTAGAGGCAATGTGAAATTATTTAATTGCTCAGCAACCCAATCAACTCACCTACTCAAATGAAACATCAGAACCACGATAGGTGGAGGTGCAGCCTCTCAGAGCCCCTCTGCATTTAGATCACAACTGACCTTTACCCCGGCCCTATTTAATTGCCTTTGTTCCAAATCCTTATTTTTCCTTTTCCAAAGGAGGTTTATCCAGTGATTACAGCATCACATTATTACCATATTACAGTGCTTCATGATTCACGCTATAGTTTCAAATTACCACACGGCCATCTCTATTCAGAACACACTTGAGCCCCTGTGGTGCCCACTGGTCCTGGAAATCCCCAATTGTACCCGTGGATACCGCGTGCTCCCTCTCCAGGGACACACGGGCACGGACAAAACACTGGAAGAGGGGCAGGCAATCGGCTCAACTGCCCGCCACCTAGACCTGTGAACAGCTACCTTGGCCATGTTCCAAATCTCTCGACACCATTGTCAAACAAAAATCCATCGATCTTGGGCTTGGAAGCTCCAATGGCGGGAACATCCTTTCGGGGGTGGGGGGAGGGTGGGAGAGAGTGAAGAAGGACATTGTTGCAAGAGAATCCAATATAATTACAGAATTGCCAGGACACAGTAAATATTTCCACCCCAAACTGCTTCTTCCAATTCTAGGTACCACCTTTTTCCTCGAAACCCCCTCAGAAATTCTCCACCTTCCCCGTTCAGAAGTTCTTGGAGGAATACTTGCCCAGGGAGCTCAACGACGTGTCCTATGGTCCTGACATTGCCGGCAAGCTCGCAATAGAGATGAGCGACAGAATCAAGGAGTTTGTCAAGGGGACACTGCCGCCCAGGTACAAGCTGGTGTGCATCGTGACAGTGGGCGAGAGGTGCCAGGAGGATGTCCTGCTGACCAGCCGCGCTCTCTGGGACTCCCATGCTGACACATTTGTCTCACACATTTATGAGAACAGTACCATGTTCTGTGTTGCCAGCATCTTTGCCTTGTACTGTGAGTGAGCGGTTCTCCAGCTGGTTATAGCAGAAGGCAGAGTGCACAGCACAGGTTTGTTTTCTTCATTGAAAAGGTGATCTAACTGTGCTTAAGGGTAAATAGAGAGAAGCTACTTCCTCTTGTAGAATTGTCCAGAATAAGCAAATGTAACCTTATAACCAGAGCTGTCGTGTTCAGGGTTGACATGAAGCACCTCACCACACACAGGTTCACAGAGCCATACAACACAGAAACAGGCCCTTCAGCCCAACTCGTCCATGCCAACTATGTTGCCCAGCGAGCTAGTCCCATCTGCCCACGTTTGGCCCATAGCCTTCTAAACCTCTCCTATCCATGGACTTATCTAGATGGCTTTTAAATGTAGCTAATGTGCCCACCTCAACGACTATTTCTGGCAGCTCATTCCAAATATGGACCACCCTTTGTGTGAAGAAGCTGCCCCTGATGTCCCTTTTAAATCTCTCGCCACTGATCTTAAACCTTTACCCTCCTGTTTTAAGCACCCCCTCCCTGGGGAAAGACTATGTGCTTTCACCCTGTCTACACCTCTCATGATCTTATATACCTCACTAGTCACCCCTCAATCTCTTACATTCCAGGGAATAAAGTCCTAGTCTATGCAACCTCTCTTTGTAACTCAGGCCCCCCAAGTCCAGGCAACATCCTGGTAAATCATCTAGAACACATTTTCCTCAAAAGCTGAAATTTTCATAGGTAAAATTGATGGATTTTTGTTAGACAAGAGCATGAAAGAAATGGGAGCACGGCTGCCTGATCTGTGCCAGATGTGTTGGGTTTGGGCTGACATTGGTTGGGTTGGGTTTCAGGTTGGGGTTTAATTTTGTACCAAGCAGATCTCTGAACCGGGTCAATGCCATTAGGATTCAGGTCAACCACAATCCAACTGAGTATGGATTGGGCTCAGGGCCCTGAATGGCAAACCCTTCTTGCTGTATTCCTTCCCTATTCTCAGAATATGTGCTCGTAGCTCACTCCATCTTCATACTTTCTTCACCAGAATGGTTTGAACAGCTCTGGTGAGGACAATCAACGTCTGAGGGAGGGGAGGGGAGGGGAATTCTGTCATTACAATCCCTCTCATTCCAGGAGTTTCCCTCCCAGTCACTTGGAATGTGTTCTGCCATTGTAGAGGATAATGTAACTGGCTCCAGGGATTGTGCTGGAGTCTACAGCAATGAATTAGAATCAGATTTATTGTCACTGACTTAGATGACGTGAAATTTGTTGGTTTGCGGCAGCAGTACAGTGCAAAGATATAAAATTACTATAAATTACAAAAATAAATAAATAATGCAAAAAAGAATAATGACGTAGTGTCCATGGGTTCAGTGACCGTTGAGAAATCTGATGGCGGAGGGGATGAAGCTGTTTCTGAATCGTTGAGTATGGGTCTTCAGGGTCCTGTACCTCCTCCCCGACGGTAGTAACGAGAAGAGGGCATGTCCTGGGTGGGGAGGGTCCTCAGTGATGGATGCCGCCTTCTTGAGGCACCGCCTCTTGAAGATGTCCTTAATGCAAAACTTTTATCTTTAGGGTGTTGCTACTAACAACTTGGAAAGTAGAAATCATAGTTCAAAATTGTAGTACGTGTTCTTAAAAGTTCCATTTGACGTTTCCATAAAAGTATCAGAGTTTAAAATAAGAGGCTGACCTGACTGGGCAGGGCAGTGGAGGTAGGAAGGCAAGTGATGACAGTTCCAGGAGAACATCCAACCAGAACTGAAAACCCGAATGGCGCAGTGATCATCTTTGAAAGGAAAACTGTTCATTGTAACTTTAAAAAACAGAAGCAAGAGTAGGCCACATTATGACCTGCCCAATGAGATCATGGCCGATTCTTGACCTCCACACATCTCCATCTCCACATACCCTTCAAGCCCAATCATCTCTCAATGTCTGAGCATCCACAGCTCTCCGGAGTAAAGAATTTTAAAGATTCACAAACCCCTGCATTGCAAAAAAGCTCCCCCTATCTGGAGACTGACTCCTGGTCCTATACTTCTCCAACCAGAGGAAGCGGCATCTGCTTGTTAGCTGATGTGATGATCTCATCTCTTCTGAGCTCACGCTATTCAGTCTCCCCATTTACAGCAGCCTCATTCTAGAAATCCATCCACCAAAACACCTTGTCTTCCTGAGAGACCAAAACTGTGTTGTACCCTTTGTGTAGTCTCAGTAAATATAATCCAAGATGATTTTACCCTTTTTCTTCAACACTACCGGCAACTCCCCCATTCTGTTCAATAAAGAATAATATATTAGTTATCTTTGTAATTGCCTGTTGTACTTGCTATTTAACCTGCTATGATTGGAGAACAATCCCTCTGGAAGACTGCATTCACTATTCTCAACTTGTAAAGAATACTCTTCCAAGGCACTAATTCCACAAATTAGGGTGGTACATCAGTTGTTTTTGCTGTCTCAACTCCAGCGACCAGGACCCAATCCTGACTGCAGGTGCTGTCTATGTGGAGTTTGTAAGTTCTCTGTGTAGGTTGTGCCTGGATGCTCTGATTTTCTCCTACATCCCAAAGATGGTGTTGGTAGGGCAGAAAAGAATCAAAGGGGAGTTGATGGGCATGCAAGAGAGATCAAGTTGTTGGGCTACAGAGAAATAAGGAGAGTGGGAGAGAGGTTGCTCAGTTAGGAACTGGCATGGGCTGAATGTGTTTATAATAGATATGTACCACCTTCTTGCCTTCACAAGGATGTTGCCTGGACTGGAGGGCTTGACTAACAAGAAGAGACTGGATAGGCTGGGACTGTTTTCCCTGGAGCGAAGGAGGCTGAGAGGTGACCTCAGAGATTTTCTTGAAACCATGAGGGGCATAGATAAGGTGGATGGTCACAGTTTTTTTCCCCAGTGTATGGGAGTCTAACACAAAAGGGCGCAAGATTAAGTTCAGAGGAGAAAGATTTAAAGGGAACCTGAGGGGCAAGTTTCTCCACACAGAGGGTGGTGGATACATGGAACATGCTGCCAGTGGAAGTGGTAGAGCTGAGTACAATTACAATGTTTAAAAGGCATCTAAAAGTATCTGAATATAGGAAAGGTTTAGAGGGACATGGGCCAAATGAGGCGAATGGAATTAGCTCAGGTACGTACCTTGATTGGCATGGATGCATTGTTCTGAAGGGCCTGTTTCTGTGCTGTACAACTCTATGACTCTAATCCTCTAACTAATCTATCCCTTTGGGTTCTTTCTCACAGCAGCTATCTCCAGCTATTTTTGTAACATGAGTAAACTTGGCTGTAATACTTGACTTCCTCATCCAACTCATTGATATAAAGTGTAAATAGCTGACACCCAAAACCAGTTCTTATGACATTCTGTTTTGACATCCTGAAAATGGTTCATTTACATCCATGGCTTTGTGGAAAGTGAAGCAGAGTTAATGTTCCATTTTAATAAGGTGGTGAAAATACTCCACAGATCAGCAAGTATTTTCAAGCAACGTTCTGTTTTCTTTCGAATATTCTGGTCGCCCCATTATAGGAAGGATGTGGAGGCTTTGGAGAGGGTGCAGAAGAGGTTTACCAGGATGCTGCCTGGATTAGAGGACATGAGCGACAAGGAGAGGTTGGACAAACTTGGGCTGTTTTCTCTGGAGTGGCAGAGGCTGAGGGGAGACCTGATAGAAGTTCATGAGAGGTGTAGATAGCGTAGACAGCCGGTATCTTTTCCCCATGGTCGAAATGTCTAATACTAGAGGGCATGCATTTATGATGAGGGGGAAAGTTTGAAGGAGATATGAGGGGCAAGTTTTGTTTTAAAGAACAGTGGTGGGTGCCTGGAACGGGCTGCCAGGGGTGGTGGTGGAGGCAGATACGATAGAGGCATTTAAGAGGCTCTTAGATAGTCACATGAATGTGCAGGGAATGGAGGGATATGGACATTGTGTAGGCAGAAGGGATTAATTTAGTTAGGCATTTAATTAAACACAAATTATACACAATGTTTACAAGAAAGAACACGATCTGCAGGTCAGCCCTGGAACCCAAGATGTTTTGGAAGGTTAACTGATGCATTTACTGCTTCTACTGCCACTGCTTTTAAACTCTGGGGAATTAGCATTGCATCCTGGAGATTTGTTGACTTCTGGTCCCACTAATTGCCCTTGTATTCTTCTTCACCAATATTAAATGATTTAAGATTAGATTAGTTTATTGTCAAATACACCAGGGTGCAATGAAATTCCTTGCTCATGTGAAGTTCACAGAGTAAACAGTGTACACGGCAATAATAAATACAGTGACAAGGGCAAAACAACAGAATGGTGCAAAGATTGTAGTGCAATCTGAAGTGGGAGGGATCCTCACTCTCATTAGATTCTTGGTTCCAGAATTTCCAGTTTGTTCCCACAGTTATGATGGCAGACAAAAAATATTTATCTAATGTCTTTGATATTTTTTCACCTTTATGATATCTTCCCTCTTAGTTTCCATGGGACCAACATTCCCTTCTACTGATTCCTAAACTCTGGAATTTCCTTCCTAAACATTTCTGCCGGATCAATTTTTTTTTAAAAAGAAGATTATCCTAGAAACATAACCCTTACCATTTTTCTAGGCTGTGAAGCTTCATAAAAATTTGTTTCATTGAGATCACTTTTCATTCTTCTAAACTCAAGAGGGACAAGCCTTAGTCCCTCCTCATTGGCAGAAGTTGCTGCATTGTTGTGACTGTGCTGTGTTTATGCTGGACAGCAGTCATGTGCTGTGCAAACCTCAACAATGCAACTATTTCACACAAATCCAGGTTGCAGTAACAGCTCGGAGACTCAACATGTAAATAGTCTCAAAGTCAAAGTCAAGTTTATTGTCATATGCACAAGTACATGTGTGCACAGGTGCAATGAAACACTTACCCGCAGCAGCGTCACAGACACATAGCATCAGACAAGAAGCATTCACAAGAAAAGCATAAATTAAACACAACTTATACACAATGTTTACAAGAAAGAATACAATTAGAACAAAAAAAAAGTAAAGTCCATTTTAGTGCAAAGTGATCAAAGTGGTCACAATACTCCAAAATACTCCCAACAGTAACTGACAATACCATTTGGTTCCTATTGTAACAACATTATTGACTCTTTACTTCCCGATACAAAAGCTTAGAAGTTACTTTCAGTTAAAGACATCAATGCACTCTGTACTACCTCAATGCACTCTGTAGTAACACAATGTAACTGCACTGTGTAATGAATTGATCTGTATGATTGGTATGCAAGACAAGTTTTTCACTGTACCTCGGTACAAGTGACAATAATAAACCAATACCAATAAGGTAGGGTGTAAAAAAAACTTACCCCTGACATCCCCCTTATACCTTCCTCCAATCACCTTAAAATTATGCCCCCTTGTGTTAGCCATTTTCGCCCTGGGAAAAAGTCTCTGACTGACCACTCGATCTATGCCTCTTATCAACACTACCTGCCCCTCCACCTATCTTTGTATCATCCGCAAACTTGACCACAAAGCCATCAATTCTGTCATCCAGATCATTAACATATAATGTTAAAAGTAGCGGACCCAACCCCGACCCCTGGGGAACACCATTCATCACCGGCAGCCAACCAGAAGAGGCCCCCTTTATTCCCACTCTTTGCCTTCTGCCAGTCAGCCGATCATCTGTCCATGCTGGTTCCTTTCCTGTAATACCATGGGCTCCTATCTTGTTTAGCAGTCGCATGTGTGGCACCTTGTAAATCCAAGTAAATAACATCCACTGACTCTCCTTTGTCTATCCTGCCTGCTACTTCCTCAAAGAATTCCAACAGATTTGTCAGGAAAGATCTCCCCTTAAGAAAACATGCCAACTTTGGCTTATTTTATCCTGAGCTTCCAAGTACCACGAAACCTCATTCTTAATAATGGACTCTAACATCTTACCAACCACTGAAGTCAGGCCAACTGGCCTGTAATTTCCTGTCTTTTGCTTCCCTCCCTTCTTAAAGAGTGGAGTGACATTTGCGATTTTCCAGTCCACCGGAACCATTCCTGACTCAGGTGATTCTTGAAAGATCACTACTAATGCCTCCACAATCTCTTCAGCTACCTCCTTCAGAACCCTGGGTGAGGCCATCCAGTTCAGGTGACTTATCCACCTTCAGACCTTCCAGCTTCCAAGCACCTTCTCCTTAGTAATAGCGACTACACTCACTTCTGCCCCCTGACTCTCTCGAATTTCTGGCATGTTGCTGATGTCTTCCACAGTGAAGACTGACGCAAAATACTTATTCAGTTTGTCCGCCATTTCTTTGTTCCCCATTACTATCTCTCCGGTGTCATCTTCCAGCGGCCCGATGTCCGCTGTTGCCTCTCACTCTTTATATATCTGAAAAAAACTTTTGGTATCCTCTAATATTATTAGTTAGCTTGCCTTCATATTTCATCTTTTTTCCCCTTAATGCTTATTTAGTTGCTTTCTGTTGGTTTTAAAAAGCTTCCCAATCCTCTAGCTTCCTGCTAATTTTTGCAAGATTGTATGCCCTCTCTTTTGCTTTTATGCTGTCTTTGACTTCCCTTGTCAGACACGGTTGAACTGATCCTGCGTCTTCTGAATTACTCCCAGAAACTGCTGCCGTTGCTGGTCGACCGTCATCCCTGCCAGGGTCCCCTTCCAATCAGCTTTGGCCAGCTCCTCTCTCATACCTCTGTAGTTACCTTCATTCAACTGTAGCACCGACACATCCGATTTTAGCTTCTCCCTCTCAAATTGCAGGGTGAATTCTATCATATTGTGATCACTGCCTGCCAAGGGTTCCTTTACCTTCAGCTCCCTAATCAAATCTGGTTCATTGCACAACACCAAATCCAGAACTGCCTTTTGCCAAGTGGGCTCAGCACTAAAAAGCCATCTCAAAGCCATCAACAAATTCCTTTTCTTGGGATCCAGTGCTAACCTGTCTACCTGCATATTGAAGTCCCCCATGACGATGTAATATTGCATTTCTTATATGCCTTTTCTAATTTGTATTGCACATCCTGGCTACTATTCAGAGGTCTCTATGTAACTCCCATCAGGCTCTTTTTACCCTTGCAGTTTCTTAACTCTACCCATAAGGATTCTACATTTTCTGATCCTATGTCACTTCTTGCTAAGTATTTGATTTCATTTTTTAAAACCACAGAGCCACCCCACCCCCTCTGCCCATCTGCCTGTCTTTTCAATAGGATGTGTATCCTTGGAGGTTTTGCCCCCAGCTGTGATCTCCTTTCAGCCATGACTCTTGATGCCCACAACGTCATACCTGCCCATTTCTAACTGTGCTACAAGTTCATCTACCTTATTTTGTACACTGCACGCATTCAAATAGCACCTTCAGTCCTGTATTCACCACCCTTCTCAAATTTCTCCATGTTGCCTGAAGTTCTTATCCCTTTCTAAACTTTGTCTTATTCTGGAGACTTCAGTAGCCTCTCCTGCACCCTCTGTCCCTTTATCCATACTTTTCCAATCTGTTGAACACACCCCCCTACTATTTAGTTTAAAGCCCTATCCACAGCCCTAGTTATGCGATTCGCCAGGACCCTGGTCCCAGTGTGATTCAGGTGGAGTCCGTCCCATTAGAACAGCTCCCTCCTTCCCCAATATTAGTGCCAATGTCCCACGAATTCAAACCCACTTCTCCTGCACCAATCTTTGATCCACACATTTAACTCTCTGATCTTATTGACCCTGTGCCAATTTGCACGTGGCTCAGGTAGCAATCTCTCTCTCTCTCTCTAGCTCTCTCAACACATTCTGAAGGTATTCCTTATTTACACTGTGATACCAGTACTGTGATGGGTCTAAATCCTTACCGTTCTGATAGCGATCACCATTAATCTGAGGTGATCCAGGAGTGTGCATGTGAATTCAGTTCATATGTTCTGTTAGCCTCCTACCCAAATGCTATCCCAACCACTCAATGTTTCGGTAAAAATAAGTCGAAGATTCAAATCAAGACTTTTTTTTTATTTTTACAGCGTGGTAACAGGCCCTTCCGGCCCAACGAGTCCACGCCGCCCACTTTTTAAACCCAAATTAACCTACCCATACGCCTTTGGAATGTGGGAGGAAATCGGAGCACACAGAGGAAACCCACGCAGACACGGGAGAACGTACAAACTCCTTACAGACAGTAACGGGAATCGAACCCCGATCGCTGGCGCTGTAATAGCGTCGCGCTATCTCTTTTAAAGGATTATAGAACAGTCAAGTTAAAAGGGAGTTTAATTTTCTTCACACCCTCTATTCCTGAAGGCCTGATACTTTACAAGATGTAAGGATTGTGGGCCCTGTGGGCAAAATCAGCTATTACCATCTATGCAAAGACTTTTGGAGGTTTCAAATTATTGCTTTGGTTCAGTTGGACTGCAGAGGGCGCTCCCGAGGCTATTAGGCAGCTCATTATAATGAAAGCCATCAACTGGGAGACTTGAGAAAGCTTGAGGTCGGTAAGAGTGAAGCAAGATCTGCAAAAGTGAGTAACACCCACATGGGCAAAACCACAAAATGGTATTCCCAATTCTAATCAAAAGGATCTAACCTACACCAGCCACAAAGACAATTAAACACCCTCCACAGCAATTCTCTCCCACTAATCCCCAAGATTTCTTATACCGGTGAATGCTTAAAGGTGTAAGGAAGAACCAGAAGGAAAAGTGAGAAACAGGCAGGAGTGTCACAGTGTACCCATTTGGAACTGAAACTAGGAGAGTAGTGAGTGAGGGGATCACAGGAAGAGGAGGGACCATTGTGTCCTTTGGGCCTTTTCCAGCACTCAGTAAGAGTGTGCCTGATCTGTTCCCCCTTCATCTCCCTGGCTTAATTCTACTGCCCCAAACAGTCACCAAACACAATCCTTGATAGGTCCAATTGTTCCCTAAGGGGTGACTGGCTTTTGACGAAGTAAGTTCCACATTTCTACCTCCCTCACTCAGCAGTGGACTTTCCTCCTCCTGACCAAGGTTTAAAAGGGATCTGAGGGGCAAGTTTTTCACACAGACGGTGGTGGGTATATGGAACGAGCTGTCAGAGGAAATGATAGAGGCAGGTACAGTTACAGTATTAATAGACATTTGGACAAATATGTGGACAGGAAAGGTTTAGAGGGATATGGGCCAAATGTGGGCAAATGGGGATAGCTTAGGTGGCAACTTGGTCAGTATGGACCAGTTGGGCTGAAGGGCCTGTTTCTGTGGAGTATAACTGTATAACTCTTTTCCCTCATTGGCAACCAGTGCAGTCTTTTGCCTTGAAAGATAGACACTACATATTGGATAGACAAAGGGACCACGGCATTGGAGGTGGAGCCCTGGAGCAATGTTTGCCCCACTCTCCATCTACATATTCTCTGCAAAAAAAAGTTGCAGGCCTTACCTCAAACACTGGGGACATCCATCCCAGAAAAACTGATAACCAACTCTCCAACAGGGATTAACAAACCATCGGCTGGAGGAACCCAGCAGGTCAAGTAGCATCTGTGGGAGGAAAGGATTGGCGACGTTTCGGGTCGAAATCCTCCATCAGGACCTTTCCTCTCACAGATGCTGCTTGACCTGTTAAGTTCCTCCAGCAGATTGTGTGTTCCTCCAGTTTCCAGCAGCTGCAGTCTTCCTGTGTCTCCAACAGAGACTGATGGACCTTCTAATTTACCCCTGACCTTCTCCATCCTGTTGAAGGCTTTGAGTGTTCCTGAGGCACAGTGATGGCTATAATACTGCAGCATCTGGTGGGCCCTGCAGGTCAGGTTCTGCTGCTGCTGTGTGTTCAGTGACTTCCATGTGTTAGTATGTCACATGTAGGAAGGATTGAGGCACACTCCCAAACCATGGCACATGCACATTAACTGTTAATGACATGTAGCAATCATTTTCCAACTTCAAATCTCCCAATGTGGATGCATAACCCAATAGAATTTCTATCCCTTGTCCCATTACAAAACCATTGCCCTTCCAGTACTCACTCCAGTGGGGCTGCCTGCTCCTGAAGCTGAGTTGTTACACTTTATGTGAATGGCATCTCTTTGTTTCTTATCAAATTGTCTTTCCATCCTGACAATCAACTCCCTCATAATCACCCGCTGTTGCTCAATGTTCTCCTTCATTGTCTCTGTTTGGGAATACATGCCATTTATCCTCTTAGCCTGTGCAATTATCTCAATTTAGGAAGGTCATATCACTCAGCTCCTCCCTTGCAAATGCTTGGAGGCAGAAATCATTCAGAGCTACCTTGTGCATGCCGCACTTACACTATAGTGTCATTATTCTGTTTCAAAGGTTATGGTGGACCCACTTGAGTCACCACATCTGGTAATCATACCCGCAGGTTATGGACAAACTGATATCTGTCCAAGTCGGGGGTATATGGTTGAACCTCATTCTCTCTCAACTTCATCTCATACAAGTCCTGGTGCTGCCTCCTCAAAGCTTCATCCTTTCTAGCTGAGTTGCCCCCTCCAGCACTGGAGCCCTCCCTCCCTCAGACTCTTTGTTTCTCTAAGTGTGACCTCCTGTGTATTTCCTCCACACAACCGCTGTCAGCTGTGCCTTCCTGGTTTCTGTACCTGTGAATTTCCTCCAGAATATCTGCACCTCTCCACTCCCTTCTCATAGTCATTCCTTGAAGCCCATCTCCTTGACTAAGCTTTTGGTCACCCTTCCTTGTATCTCCCTTCAGCTCACTGTTCCATTCATTGACAAAGCAGAAAATGGTTTAATTTATTCTTGAGATGTTGGCACCATGGGTAGGACGGGTGAAGAAGGCATTTGGCACGCTGGCCTTCATCAGTCAGGGCATTGAGTGCAGGACGTGATCTTGCAGTTATACAAGATGTTGGTGAGGCTGCACTTGGAGTATTGTGTTCAGTTTTGGTTGCCCTGTTATAGGAAAGAGTGCAGAAAAGATTTACAAGGATGCTGCCAGGACTGAGTTATAGGGAGAGGTTGGACAGGCTAAGACTTTATTCCTTAGAGCGTAGCGGACTGAGAAGTGGTCTTATAGAGGTGTATAAAATCATGAGGTGTATAGATAAGGTAAATGCACACAGTCTTTTTCCCTGGGAAAGGAAACCAAAAACTTGAGGGCATAGGTTTAATGTGAGGGGGAAAGATTTAAAAGGGACCTGAGGGGCAACTTCTTCACGTGGAGGGTGGTGCGTATACGGAACGAACTGCAGGAGAAAGTAGTTAACAACATTTAAGAGACATTTGGATAAGTACGTGGATAGGAAAGGTTTAGAGGGATATGGGCCAAATGTGGGAAAATGGGACTAGCTGAAGTGGGCACCTTGGTTGGCATGGATGAGTTGGGCTGAAGGGCCTGTTTCTGTGCTGTGTAGGTTTTCTATGCTTCTATGTTTCTATATTGGGAGGTTCCTTCATTCATTGACAAGACGGGCATCACTGGCAAGGCCAGCATTTTATGCTCATTCCTAAGTGTCCTTAAGAAGGTGGTGTCCTGCACTTACAATGTAGGACATAGAACAGCATAGCACAGGAACAGGCTCTTCGGCCCACAATGTTGTGCCAATCTAAGTAAATTAGTAATCAAATGCCCAACTAAACAAATCCCTTCCACCTAAATATCCACATCCTTACATTTCCCGCACATTCATGTGCCTATCTAAGAACCTCTTGAATACCCCTATCGTATCTGCCTCCACCACCACCCCAGGCAGTGCATTCCAGGCACCCCCCCTCTCTGTGTAAAAAACTTGCCCCACACATCTCATTTGAACTTACCCTCTCTCACCTTAAATGCAGGCCCTTTGGTATTAAACATTTAAACCCTGGGTGTCTATTCTATCTATGCTTCTCATAATCTTATAAACCTCTATCAGATCTCCCCTCAATCTCCACCACTCGAGAGAGAACGACCCAAGTTTGTCCAACCTATCCTCATAGCACATGCCCTCTAATCCAGGCGGCATCTGGGTAAACCTCTTCTGTAGCCTTCCTAAAACCTCGACATCCTTCCTATAATGGGGCGACCAGAACTGAACGCAATACTCCAGATGTGGCCTAACTAGAGGTTTATAAAGCTGCAGCATAACTTCCTGACTCTTGAACTCAGTGCTTCGACTAATGAAGGCAAGCATGCCATATGCCTTCTTTACCGCCCTATCAACCTGTGTAGCCACTTTCAGGCAGCTATGAATTTGGACCTCAAGATCCCTCTGCTCATCTGCACTGTTAAGGGTCCTGCCATTAACAGTGTACTGTCTCTTTACATTTGATCTCCCAAGGTGCAACACTTCACACTTGGCCGGGTTGAACTCCATCTGCCATTTCTCCGCCCATATCTGCAACTGATCTATATCCCGCTGTATCCTTTGCCGGTCTTCTACACTATCCACAACACCACCAATCTTTGAATCATCTGCTAACTTACTAACCCACACATGTACATTCTCATCCAGGTCACTTATATACATCACAAACAGCAGAGGTCCCAGTACAGATCCCTGAGGAACACCACTAGTCACAGACCTCCAGCTAGAATAAGTCCCATCGACCACTACCCTCTTCTACGGGAAAGCCAGTTCTGAATCCAAACGGCCAATTCACTGTGGACCCCATGCATCTTAATCTTCCGGATGAGCCTCCCATGAGGGACCTTGTCAAGCGCCTTACTAAAATCCACGTAGACAACATCCACAGCTCTACCTTCATCAATCACCCTCGTCACCTCCACAAAAAACTCGATCAAGTTAGTAAGATACGACTTGCCCTGCACAAAGCCATGCTGACTATCCATAATTAGGCTTTGGGTTTTCCAAATACTCATAAATCCTATCCTGAAGAATCCTCTCCAGTAACTTCCCTACCACTGACATGAGACTCACCAGTCTATAGTTACCAGGATTATCACTGCTTCTACGAAGAATCATAGAAAATACACAACATAGAAGTAGACTGCTTGGCCCATTGTGTCCATGGCAGTTAGAACATAGAACATGTGCCAAACATAGGACTTCTGCCTGCACGTGGTCCATATCCCTCCATACTCATGTGTCTAGTCAAAGCCTCTGTTGCATTTATTTCTAAGCCAGGATGTTGGACTCAGATATAGTGAAGCAAATACAGGAAACACTCAGCAGGTCAGGCAGCAGCCCTGGAGAGAGAACCAGAGGTAGCCTTCAATCAGATTCCCGAGTAACTTCCAAAAGGCAACTGAATATGTGAAGGATACTCAGTGATATGTTGGGGGGGGGGGGAACTAAACTGAAACAAATCAGAGGAGTTTTTGTTCTCTGTGCAGTTAGATTTATTACCCCATGGTCTAAAATTGGGCATTAAGCATTCATGTACTGTATGACCAAATAGGCAAATTGTTTCGTTGAGACTAACCAGGTTAATCATTAAGTGAGAGTGCACAGCCACACCATGAGCAGGCGGCTGACTGTGAATCAGCTGAGAAGTGGCCGGGGAGCCTGTTCATGGGGATCTGGGGAGGCTTCCTCTAGATGGAGCTGTGTGTGAACGCAACAAAGACACCTGAGCCCATTGGAAAAATGACGAGCGAAAGCGCAGCCCACTCTCCGCCGTGAGTCAGCGCAGTACCTGCACCGAAAGCCGGCGGAAAGAGGGAGGGATGCAATTAAATGAAAGCTCCCCGACCATTATGGTCTAGCAGGCGCGCAGACGAGCAGCGAAGCCGCGGGCGGTCAGGGAGTGGGACACCAGGTTTTGGACTTGCTTCAAGCACCCTGTTTTTCACCGACGCTGCGGATGGCCCCCTTTCTCCTCCTGCTATGGTAGATGTAGATGAAATGAGGAAGACGTTCCTCGTCCCGGAGATCAAACCTTTGGATCATTACGATTTCTACAGGGCGAAAATCGCCGGGAGCCTGTCGTGGCTGATAGCGCGATCCTACGGATCAGGTACAGACTGAAGCCCCTATTGTCTGATAATATCGCAAAGGGTCTCTCTCTCTCACACCCGCTCTTTTTGTGATCGTGTGTGTGTGTGTGTGAAAGGCTATGCGCAGCCGGAAGATGTCTCATTAAAACTAGCCAACGGCATTGAACCTGTTTTGCAATGTGAAGCTCCTGGAACAGATTGAAAGCGTAGACGCATTGTACCCAAACCATAATTCCTCACCAATACTATCTGCCTGTGTCGAGGCGTCGCTGGATCAGTGACCTTGTTTCTTTTTTTTTAATTTAATGAATTTACGCACTCGTTTCTCTCTCCGAGCCATTGTCTTACAATGGACCCAAACCTGGGTTTGTTGAATGAGGGAAAAACACTAATTGCACGATGGCTTTTTCCCCCCAGAACAAACGTGTTTTGTTTAACGACATGTTAAAGGCCCCAGTGCATCTGTTAATTCGTTAATTAAGAGCGATTAAGGAATCCTGGTCCAGGTTCCGGCGGGTTGGGGGATTTTTTTTTAATCCGGCTCGGTCTTGGTGAAATGAAATGTCCTTTTTGTACTGATGAAGGGGTTTGCTTCCAACAGGCGACCCTCTATCGCTGATCAGAGGAAGATGTCGGGGTTTAGTGGGGTGGTGATTGGAGCCTTGTCAATTTCAGTGAAACTGACAGGTTGCACTTACAGGGCGAACGTTATTGTGGCTTTTCCAAGCGGTTCAGGGAGTGAACGTGGCGTATATTAACTAACCACTTCAATCCTGGTTTGGAGACCTTTTTTTTTGTGTTGACGCGCTCCCTCCCCTCCCCGTGACATCACCATATTGTTAACACATCACATGTAAATTATTGTTTGACCGTGACTCAAGCAGTTGGGGTTGAGGGAAATTAACTACACCTGGCTAGTGACAAGTCAACTGGACACTTCGTTTAATCTTAAAATTGGTTCCAAATATTTATCACTTAAAAATACTTCAGTCCTTATTTGAATAACACCTACTGTGATGTTTGGAATAACCTAAACCACCAGCAGCTCTCGAACAGAGAGGCGTTGGATACGGTTTATATAATGGTCACAGGGCCACTGAATTAGATCATACTTTTTAATCGCTTCCAGCTGTTAATGCTTGATGTGAACCTATGGTGTTTAAGTGGAGAGCAGTGAGGCAGCTAGTCAGCTGATAGAGCATAGCTGCATCTCCAAGACCAGGGTGGCTGGGGACGTTCTGGTATCGATTTGTGATATTGCAGCAGATTTGTTTGGCAAAAGTTGGTGACCTAACCATGATCCAATCGGATCCTAGCATAAACTGGAGGCCGAGTGGCCTCTAAATGATCACAAGTTCACTGTATCCTAATTAAATAGGTTACTATATTTAACTGCATCGCAATCCAGATGATAAATCAATGTATTTTTATTGCCTTGTATATTTATGGAGGATGTTTAAAATATTTACTGCCTGGTGAGTCATAGCATCTGGGAATGGGAGGAAGCTTAACAATGGAAGGGAGGACATTTGGCCCATTATTTTCGTGCCAGTCCCTAAAAGAGCAGCCCGCACCTCTATAGTGGGTCTGTAGACCTTCAACTCCCAGCTCTCCATGCATAGTTTAAATGTGGTGGGAGTTCCAGTGTCTTCCTGATTCTCACCACCCTCTGGGTGAAAACATTTTTCCTCATCTCCCCTCTGACCTGTCCACAAATAACTTTAGTTCCATGCCCTCTGGTTGGTTTTTGATGCTTCCCAATAAGGGAAGTAAGTCTTTCCTATTTACTCTGTCCAGGCCCTTCATAATTTTATACACCTGTTCAATATTGTCAGATAATTAATGTTCTAGTTTCATGATGGAGGGATATCACTGGATTTGGTCCTGAGGGAGTCCCTCAATGCACAATTGCCAGACCTTTTTGAGATAATTAATCTGCAATTAAGATACCTGATTTGATGCCCACCACCCTGACCATTCACACACTCCACCATGCTCTCTGTGGCTGCAGTGTGTGTCACCTGTACAATCCTAGCAGTTACTTGCTGTGGTCACTCCAACAGCACCTCCCAAACCATGACCTCCACCACCTAGAAGATCAAGGGCAGCAGGTGCAGGGGAACACCATCACCTGCAGGTTCCCCTCTCAGTTGTGTTCTGTCCTTGTTTGGAAATATTATATTGGTTTATTATTGTAACATTTACTGAGGTACAGTGAAAAACATTGTTTTGCATGCCATCCATACAGATCATTTCATTACAAAAGTGCATTGAGGTAGTACAAGGGAAGCAGAATAAAGTGTTACAGTTACATAAGAAAGTGCAGGCAGGCAATAAGGTGCAAGATCATAACAGGGTAGATTGTGAGGTCAAGAGTCCACCTTGTCGTACTAGGGTCTTGTAACAGTGGGATAGAAGCTTGTCGTTGAGCCTGATGGTACATGCTTTCGGGCTTTTGTATCTTCTGCCCGATAGGATTGCAGTTGGGTCTAAATCCTTGAGCTTACTACTCAACAGTGCTCGTCAGAAATATCTTTCCCATGAGGACTGCAGTGGTTCAAGAAGGTGGCTTGCCCCCTACTTGAGTAATTAGGGATGAGCTCAAAATGCCAACTTGCCTGGAAGTTGATAAACTTGCAACTTAAGAAAAGGGGGCACTTCTGACAATGCAGATTGAATAACTACATCAGTACATTCTTTTCAATATTCATTACAAGTTGTAGGTTTGAACCAGTGATTGAACTGGGGCCTATGATGCCAATGATTATCTGATGTATAGCTCTGAGCAAACATGCCTACAGAGTTGTAGGGTAGTATCGTACCTGCAATTGACTAAGCCGTGGCAGTCAGTACTACTGGAGAACCTGTGATGGGAGATTGTTTTGGGCTTCATCGGCTTGCTGATTACAGGGCCAGCTGTGTGACTGTAACCAACGAGTTGGAACTGGTTACTAGGAAGTGTGATCGAGTGAGGGAACTGGACTGATGTCAGAAGGTACTCAAGGCTGTGACAGGAAATAGTTGGGCTGATGTTCAGGAAGTTTGGGTTCTAATGGACTATCGGTTTGGCTGAAAAAGCTCGTCTTGTGATTTAAATTTTAATGCAAGAGCATGACCTTTTTAACTAAAGTTTTGAATTTGGCCTTTTTTATAATGACTGAATAAAGATGGTTATCATTTGTAAACCCAGTTATTAAAACTGGTTAAAGTTGAGGGGGAAAGAAAGTTTGGCTAGAAAAATGGTAACTGGAATTTAGACAGGAGATCTTGCATTGAGAGAGGAATGACGAGGCAAGGGAACTCAATCTTTCTCATTGCTACAATGAATGGGAAGAGATTGATCAGCTTCAGGAACAAAGGGATCTTGGGATATACGTGCACAGATCCTTGGAAAGTAGCAGGACGGGCCAATAAGCTATTTGATGAGGCAGATGGAATGCTTTGCTTCACTGGCTGAGGCATGGGATTTAGCTTTGTCATGTTGGAACTGTCCATGACAGTAATTAGGCCACAGCGTGAGAACTGAGTACAGTTCTGGTCACCACATGACAGCAAAGACATGACTGCCCTGCAGAAAGTGCAGTGGAGATTTACGAGGATGTTGCTGGGTCTGTAAAGTTGTAGCTGTGAGGAAAAGATTGGATGAGCTTTGGCTGTTTTCTTCTTGGAACAGAGGAGGCTGAGGAGAGAGTTACTGCTGTGTGTAAAATGGAGAGGGGTCTGGATAAAGTAAATGGGAAGGGCCTTTGTTCCTTCACGGGTCAACAATCACGGGTGGAGGTTTAAACTGATGGAAGTGGTGGATGAAGGGAAAAGTTGTCTCCCCCAAAGGCTGATGGGGGTCTGGGACTCTGCTTGGAAGGATGGGAGAGTCATAGAGTGACACAGTATGGAAAGAGGCCCTTCAGCCCAACTCGTCCATGCTGACCAAGGTGCCTACCTAAGCTAGTCCCATTTGGCCCATATCCCTCTAAACCTTCCCTATCCATGTACTTATCCAAATGTCTTTTAAATGTCATTATTGTACCTGCCTCAAATACTTTCTCTGGCAGCTTGTTCCACATACCCACCACCCTCTTCGTGAAGTTGTTGCCCCTCAGGTCCCTTTTAAATCTCTCCCCTCTCACCTTAAACCTGTGCCCCCTAGTTTTTTGGTTCCTTTTCCTTGGGTGGGAGGAACTGTGTTGCATTCACCCTATCTATGTCCCATTTTGTACACCTCTATAAAGTCACCCCTCAGTGTCCTACATTCTAAGGAATAAAGTCCTAGCCTGCCTAACCTCTCCCTATAACTCAGACCCTTGAGTCCTGGCACCATTCTTGTAAATCTTCTCTGCAACCCTTCCAGTTAGACGACGTCTTTCCTATAGCAGGGTGACCGAAACTGAACACAATACTCCAAGTGTGGCCTCGCCAACGTCTTGTACAAATGCAACATATACTCAGTGCCCTGACTGATGGCCAGTGTACTAAACGCTGCCTTTACCACCCTGTCTACTGGTGATGCCGCTTCCAGCGAACCATGTCCCTGTACTCCTAGGTCCCTCTGTTGCACAACACTCCCCAGGGCACTACCATTCACTGTACAGCCCGACCCTGGTTTGAAAGGCAGAAACTCTCATTACATTTAAGATTGGGTGGGGTAGACCTTATTTGACTAGTATGAATATGATGGGATAAATGGGTTCCTCCTTCAGTGTTGCAAACTTTCTGCAGTTGTCTTAAACTTGACGTGATTTGTTGAAGTAATCTTGTACTATCAGTAATTGACAGCACAAACTTGTCCTATCAGCATTGTTTCCAGGAAGCACTGAGTTGCTGCTTATACAGTAGTTACATTCAGAAAATAATTGCAACAAAAGCAAATAAAATTGGTATTCTCTGTGGAAGATCTAATACTTGACTGGGCCAAGTCTCAAAGTCTGTGACTTGACTTCAAATGTCCATTTAAAAAAAATTTAATCTGAACTTCTGTATCAGCAGTCAATTGAAAAGAGTTGATTCATTCCTTTTGTAGGGTAATGTGTTTCTTGGTGCCTTAACCCCTCCTTCCCACCTTTGGTTTGGTTGAGGAGTGAGGGGTGTCAGGCAGGATGGATTGTAGTCTCCAAAGTGAGGTCAATCCTCATTCCTGTATTGGCAAATGAATCTCTTAAAGTGCTGTCATTTTGATTTATTCGTTCACTGATGATGCTGATGTTAATCATCCCTCTCCAACTGGCCCAAGGAAGTGGCTGAAATTCAACAAGTAGTGGGTCTGGAGTCACAAGTCCAGATCGGGCGAAGATTGATGGCTTCCTTCCATGCGGGAGGTCGGTGAACTAGATGGGTTTTTCCAGCAATCTGGAGGTTTGATGGTTATTGTGACCAAGGCCAGCTCTTTCTAAACCCTGATTCTTATTTAATTAAACTTAAATTTCTCAGCTATCATGGTGAGATTTGAACTTTCATCTCTTGATCCAGTAGTCTAGAACACGATGATGCTGGAGGAACTCAGCAGGCCGGGCAGCATCTGTGAAGAAAAGCAGGCGGTCAATGTTTCCGGTTAGATCCTGACCCGAAATGTTGACCACCTGCTTTTCTCCAAGGATGTATGGTAGCTTAGCGGTTAGCAGGACCGATCGGGGTTCGATTCCCGTCGCTGTCTGAAAGGAGTTTGTACGTTCTCCCGTGTCTGCGTGGGTTTCCTCCAGGTGCTCTGGTTTCCTCCCATATTGCAAAGACGTACGGGTAGGTTAATTTGGGTTTAAAATGGGCAGCGCGGACTTGTTGGGCAGGAAGGGCCTGTTACCACGTTGTAAATAAAAATTTAAATTAAAAAAAAATGCTGCCTGGCCCGCTGAGTTCCTCCAGCATCATTGTGTTTTTCATCTAGATTCCAGCATCTGCAGTCCTTTGTTTTTCCAGTAGCCTAGAACTCTGGTTAATTCACTGGATGCAGTCAATTTGTGGCTAAACCTGTGATTGTGCAGCAGATTTAGATGGCTCTGAATTTGAGTCCCCTGCATCTGTTGATTAATTGGAATCAAAGCAGTTGTGTATGGACAGTCTAAATGATTGCTTCCATGAAACTGATGGGGATTTAGTACAAATAATGTTAGTCATTATGATGCATTTCCCATCTGTCTGTCTTTAAAGTAGGAGAAAGAATTCATTAGACTGGTCACTGTGACATGGGTATGAAAGGCACAGATATTCATGTACACATTTTCAAATTGCTGAAGGTTTTAATCAAATGCATGCAGCTGGATTGAGAATTTGGACTTGCAAAAGGCAGATCTCCAATCTCATGCAAACTGTGGATGTTAATCTCAACAGATTCCATCGATTGTGTTTGCGATATGAATAGGAATTGGCCATAAAGTCCTTGACCCTGTTCCCAGCTCAGCCACCATTCCATAAGATGGAGCTGATGCATGCCTTTCTCTGTGTCCCTTCATTTTAAGAAAATCTCAGATTTTAAGACTTTTGAAAAGTCTTATGAAATGAAAATTGACTTTTCATTGTTTGTTGATTGCTTAAGTTCTACCAGACTATATTTTGCGTTGTTAATCTTGAGAGTCCTGGGTCACATTTCCAGACTCTGTCTCTTTGGGTAAAGGGACTTGGGAGTCCTAGTGCAGGATTCCCTAAAGGTTAACTTGCAGGTTGAGTCGGTAGTAAGGAAGGCAAATGCAATGTTAGCATTCATTTCTAGAATATAAAAGCCAGGATGTAATGCTGAAGATATATAAGGTGTTTCTCAGACTACATTTGGAGTATTGTGAGCAGTTTTGGGCCCCATATCTAAGGAAGATGTGCTGGCATTGGAGAGGGTCCAGAGGAGGTTTACCAGAATGATCCTGGGGATGAAAGGGCTAATGTATGAGGAGCGTTTCATGGCTCTGGGCCTGTACTCGCTGGAGTTTGGAAGGATGAGGGGGGAATCTCATTGAAACCTAATGAATATTGAAAGGCCTGGATATAGTGGATGTGGAGAGGATGTTTCCATCAGTGGGAAAGTCTAGGACCAGAGGGCACAGCCTCAGAATAAAAGGATGTCCATTTAGAACAGAGATGAGGAGGAATTTCTTTAGCCAGAGGGTGGTGAATCTGTGGAATTCATTGCCACAGATGGCTGTGGAGGCCAAGTCATTGGGTGTATTTAAGATGGAAGTTGATATGTTCTTGATTAGTAAGGGTGTCAAAGATTACAGGGAGAAGGCAGGAGAATGGGGTTGAGAGGGAAAAATAAATCGGCCGTGATCGAATGGCGGAGCAGACTCGATGGGCTGAATGGCCTAATTCTGCTCCTATGTCTCATGGTCTTTGTCCCACACTCACTGATCTGTGGAAGTAGTTTGTCTCTTTCAATCTCATCTTCTCCCCTTAACATTTTGCATTTCAATGGAATTAGCTCCTAACCACCTACATATCTAGAGACTTGTCTAGTTTCTATGACAAAGCAACCAGAGAAAGGGAAAGTGGGGGAAAAATAGTGGGATTTCCATTCTAATTTTCCTATCCCTTGTAGTGTTCCAGTCACTGAAGTGCAGTCACAGTTGTAACGAGGGGAAATGGAATGATGTTTGTATACAGCAAGCTCCCACCAACAGTGATGTGATAATTAGATCAGCTGTTTTTGAAATCTTGTGTAAGAGAAATATTTGCCAGGATGCTGGTGAAAGCTCTATTGCTCTCACCGTAGGGCCATTGGATCTCTTGTCCCCACCTCAGGAAGGCACAGAGAGCCTCTCTTGGCACCACACCTGGGAGATACTACTGAACCAGACCGTGTCAGTTTAAATTTTTATGCTCCCATTTCTGGAATGGGGTTTGAACCAGGAGTTTTATGATTTGAGTTGAGAATGCTATCCACTGACTGATGGGTACTTGGGTGGGTTGAAGGTCCTGTTTCCATGCTGTGTGACTGTGGTAGATCTGGAAGGAACTGAATATGCATGGGTCAGGTTAACCCCTCAAAAGGACACGTGGCTATTTTGTTTTGGGGTTTGGCATATTCTGGTGATGATCCATCCTTTCCCCAATTCCCATTGTCCTCTGCATGTGGACCTCTTAGTTCATTGTGACTGAGTGAGGGGACTGTTAGATTGTTCAGATGTTATTAGGAATCAGAGTAGTAGATGCTACATGTAAGCTGGGCGAGGTATGAAAGACGTTAACAAACTAGTTGTGTAGTTCCAACAATACAGTAACATCTATGGTCATATTTAAGATAAGATATTTACTAGTCACGTGTACATCAAAACACACAGTGAAATATGTCCTTTTGTGTTGGTAAGAATGTGCTGGGGGCAGCCCACAAGTGTCACCACTCTTCTGGCGCCAACATAGCATGCCCACAACTTCCTAACCCGTACGTCTTTGGAATGTGGGAGGAAACCGGAGCACCCGGAGGAAACCCACGCAGACACAGGGATAACTACAAATTCCTTACAGGCAGCAGCAGGAATTGAACCCAGGTCGCTGATGCTGTAATAGCATGATGCTAACCGCTATGCTACCGTGCTGCCCTCAAACTACTACTTGGATATATTGAACCTCTGTGTTACCGATTCTGTATCATAATCAGTCTACTATTGTATTTCATGAGGTAATGATCTATTCCTAATTCTTGTTAGTTGTTTATCAATGCCCATGTTGGTAAGTAACTTGTTCAGATTTTGAAGGGGATTTTAAAAAGTAGAATCAAAAGTGCCACAAAGGGATACTATTCAAAACAGCCAGGAGGACCCACTGATATTGACCTTTTCATCTAAGTTCAGTGTCCAGGATTGTTTCTGTTGGAGCAGAGAAGGTTACAGATAGAGTAAATATTAAAAAAATAATGGAGAGGGCAGACAAATGAGGAAGAGCTATTTCTATTTGTGGGGCTGTAGGAAGGGAATTGGAATTGGTTTATCATTGTCATATGTACCAAGACAGTGAAAAGCTTGTCTTGCATACTGTTCATACAGATCCATTCATTACACAGTGCATCAAGCTAATACAAGGTAAAACAATAACAGGACGCAGAATGATTACAGCTACAGAGAAAGTACAGTGTAGGTAGACAATAAGGTGCATGGTCACAATGAGGTAGATTGTGAGGTCAAGAGTTCATCTTATCGTACTAGGGGACCATTCAATAGTCTTATAACAGTGGGGTAAAAGCTGTCCTTGAGCCTGGTGGTACGTGCTTTCAGGCTTTTGTATCTTCTGCCTGATGGGAGGGGGGAGAAGAGAGAATGACCCAGGTGGGAGGGGTCTTTGATTACGCTGGCTGCTTTACCGAGGCAGCGCGAAGTGTTGACAGAGTCCATGGAGGGGAGGTGGGTTTCTGTGATGTGGACACAGCTCAGCACATCTCTCTGCAGTTTCTTTTGGTCATGGGCAGAGCAGTTGCCATACCAAGCTGTGAGGCACCATAGAGAGCATCCTATCTAGATGCATCGATTTATATTAAAAAAAATTGGTGAGGTCGATGGAGACATGCCAAATTTCTTTTGCCTCCTGGGGACGTCGAGGTGCTGGTGAGCTTTCTTGGCTGTGGCATCTATGTGGTTGGACCAGGACAGGTTATTGGTGATGTTCACTCCTAGGAACTTGAAGCTCTCAACTCTCTCGACCTCAGCACCGTTGATGTAGACAGGAGCATGTGCACCGCCCTCTTCCTGAAGTCAATGACCAGCTCTCTTGTTTTGCTGAAATTGAGGGAAAGGTTGTTGTCATGACACCATGTCACTAAGCTCTCTACCTCCTTCCTGTACTCTGACTTATCATTATTTGAGATACAGCCCACTACGGTGGTATCATCTGCAAACTTGTAGATGGAGTTAGAGTAGAATCTGGCCACACAGTCACAACTGTACAGGGAGTAGAGTAGTGCGCTGAGGGCACAGCCTTGTGGGGCAGCAGTGTTGAGCATACTTGTGGCAGAGGTGTTACTGCCTATCCTCCTTGCATTCTTGTTGGTCAGGAAGTCAAGGATCCAGTCACAGAGGGAGGTGTTCAGTCCCAGGTCTCGGAGTTTGGTGATGAGTTTGCTTGGAATTATAGTATTGAAGGTGGAGCTGTAGTCAATACACAATAGTCTAATGTAGGTGTCGTTACTACGTAGAGGTCATAACCAAAAGGTGGTTAACAAGAGACTCGAGTTTTACTGGCACATCTTGTACTCTGGGGTCTGCTGCGTGTTGGAAACAAAGTGGAGTTGTCACTTTTAAAAGGATACTGAATTGAAAAGTGTTTCTTTAAAATAAAATCCTCCTGGTCAATGGGGGCAGATTAAGGCAAAGTAGATAATTTACTTCAAATGCTGTGAGTGACCCTCTTCTCTATTTGATACAGTTAGTATTGCTTGAAGTTACTGCAGTGCATGAAAAATCTCTGATTGTTGTAACTGTTTTGATTTTTGGTTCATGGCTTCATTGGTTGATGCAGAGTATGGCAGCTTTTGGCTGGGTTCACTCACGAAAGTAGCTTCACTGATCAGAGTAAATATCCTTGGGTAAAAGGTTTTGCTGTTTTAAGCCAAGTGCTATAAGTCAGTGGATTTATTTTTTCTCTAAGGTACATGAGCTGCTGTTTTGAGCTTGAGCCTTTGATTAGTTCTGTGTTCTCTTCTGCTCAGAGTGCGGAGATCCAGTTACCTCCCCGTAATGTTAAACAACTTTGTAGTTCAGCCACGGACCCACTTTCAGAGATGCAGCCTGTATAGTGATGAGGTATGTTTGGTAAGAAGTTTGGAGAGGGGAAAATGCAACAGTTGGAATGAGATTGAATGAAACCCCTTCGGAAGTAGGTATTTGTATGTATTCCTTGATCACTTTCTCCAGCTAGTGGAAATGGGAACAAAAAACAAAATGCTGGGAACACTCAGCAGGTCAGGCAGCATCTGCGGTGAGAGAGATGGTTAACATTTTGGTCTGATGACCACTATTCAGAATCTTTCAAATTTTTGATGGGTCATTTACCTGGAACATTAAACTCTGATTTCTCTCCATGGGTGCCGTCTGACCTGATGAGTGTTTCCACTGTCTTCTGTTTTCTTTTATTTCGGGTTTCTTTTTGTGTTTTCTTCGATAGTATGATGTTGAAAGTCCTAGTGTTGCTCATTGCTTATTGCACAGTGATTTGACTGCTGAGTACAGTTGAAACAAGGCAGCTTTCTATATTAGTGTGCTCGCTTAGTGTGTCCTTAAAGAGGTAATACAGTGTTCTTAAAGGGGAAATTCAGCAACATAATCCCACAGAATGTATAGAAAGAAAGTCAGTTCTCTATAGAAGTTATCAAAGAGTGCTATTAAATTCCAGGAATTTGTCCCTCACTGTGAATTCTACCCATGGAGTTTGGGGAGCAGTCCAAGAGTAGAAATCAGTAGTTACATTAAAAACAAATTAAAAGCATTTGTATATTTTAAAAAAAACACTGGTTAGACTACTGTTGACTGACATTTTTCATCTTGGGAGTCCTGATACAGATATCCTTATTAGAAATCTGTATTAACGGATGAATATTAATGTCCAAGTTTTTGGATAGTGTAAGGTGACTGTTCCCATCTTGCACACAGAACACAAGTGTGGGTTCTTGCACACGGTTCAAAGTCTGCTTATTGGTTGCAACAACCACTTGCATCTAAAATGTAACAATGGTCCGGCATGTGATTTAATTCAATGAATTTTGACAGGGCCAAGTCATCCCCTGTTTTCTTGGAACCAATTTCGAGGAATAGAAGAATTGGCATGCATGAACTGAATACACGGTCTGTGCTCTCGGGCATTTTTCAGTGGTTTGAGTTGTCCCTGCCCATGGATTGTGGTTCTTTTATCCTCCTCACTAAGCAATCTTGTGCACAACCAGAGTTTGAGGGTGGGAATTTGATTGCATTTTAGTAGAATCACTGCATCTGTGTGACCTCTTTGCTCTGTGTTCACTTGGAGCCTTTAGCCATTTCTGTTTTAAATTGTTTCTTTTTTGAAAATGAATTTACAGCTCTCCTTTAAAGGTGTGTGTTTTATTGTTACTGTGATGGAATATTAATTGTTTCCATAACAAAATATTCTCTCACTCATCCTACATTAGATCTTCAGATTTGTCTTCTAGTTAATGAGTTGCTGACTGGTTAAAAATGATTTGTCCTTTTTGCCTCATCTAGACAATGATCTCCTTGTAACCTTTTGTTATAAAGAAACCAGCCCCAGTTTCTTTTGTCTCAAGTGGAGTTTCTGAATTCAACCTTGTCTCCCCCATCCAAACACATTGAGCCTGTGCGTGCATGTTATAGTTATAACACTGAGGAAGGAAATTTTCTTTATAGTGAACAGTTTCTTTGTCTCTCTTTAATTTTAGATGTTGCAATGTGATGTAGACTGAGCTTCTGAACAGTTGGTATGGTTACTGCATGGATCATATGCAAAAATTAACTTCACTGTCACAATCACACCTTCATTAATTATCAAGTTTGTTACTGCTTAAGGGGGAAAAGGCAGATGAATTGCAGGAAGGGATTCAGCAATGGAAGGAAGTCACTGGTCTGCCTGCCTTAGACTAGACCAATAATCTCTCAAGCAACTCCCAAACTGCTGGAGGAACTCAGCGGGTCAGGCAGCATCTGTGGAGGGAAGTGGACAGTTGATGCTTCGGGTCTCTCAAACCTTGATTTGAATGGAAGGGTGAACTCATCCTAAAATCCCTACTTGAGCAGAATTTTCTCCTTCAGTCAATGCTATGTGCATGTTGCTGATATTTTAAAGCAGGACATGCTCATCAGGTTGGTTACCATCTGTGGAAAGAGAAATAGTTAATGTTTTGTGTCCAGAACCTCTTGGGTTGAAGACTCTGCGATTCCAATGAAGAGTTTGATCCAAAACATTATCTATCTTTCCACAGACGCTGCCTGACCTGAGTGCTTCCAGCATTTTGCTTCAGGTTTCTAGCGTCTCTACGTTTTTGACTATCGTCCTGTTATTGCATATTGCCTCGGTTTTGATTGGAAGGTAAATGGACCCTTGCAGTGTTTGAGATCAAGTGGGTGAGGAGTTTATGCTGTCTCACACCAGCCAGGACCAGGTCTGACTCTGACCTCTGTGGAGCTTTCCTTTTCTCCCCATGACCACATGAGTTTCTTCCAGATGCTCTGGTTTCCTCTCGCATCCCAAAGGTGAGCTGGTATGTTAATTGGCTGCTTGAAATTAAAAATGTAAAAAAAAAGAATCAAAGGGGAACTGATAGTCGTGTGTGTGAGAGAGAGAATGTTGTGTGTCCAATCAAAGGGGCAAATGTAGAGGGTTCTACATCCTCCCCCGTCTCCTGCCCATTGAGGCCACTAATGAGGTGACTTGGATGAGATGTAATGACCTGCACTTGCAGCAGTTCCAGAGAAAATGTGGATGTTGTGATTGCAAAAGGACTTGCGAAGACCTTGCTGTTCTTTCTGCCATGGCCTGTAAACTTGCCACTGAGTAGATGCTTAGCTGGGGCATTTGGTGTCTCTATAGGGTGTTGGTGATGCCGCAGCTAGAGTACTGGTGAGTGCTGGCTTGGTACCCTTAAGGAAAGAGATACCAACGTTGCAAACAGTCCAAAAGAGATTCACAAGGCTAATTCCTGGGGTGGGAGTGTTGTCCTATCACCAGCAGCCCAAGAAGTTGAATCTGGGTTCTCTGAGGGGGTGATCTTACTGAAATGTGTATGATCCTAAACAACAGTCTGCTGGAGAAACTCAGTGGCTGAAGCAGCATCTTTGGTGGGGTGGGAAAATGAATTGTCGACGTTTCGGGTTGAATACAGGACTTGATGCAGGGTTTTGACTTGAAATGTCTACAGTTCCTTCCCTGCCCACATCCCCACCACCCGCGCCCCCCGCCTCCCCAGTATTTAATACTGAGTGGTGCAAGAATTTCTTGTTGCTGAGGGTGGTAAATATTTGGAATCCTCCAGTCCTGAGGGCTTTGGAGGCATTGAAAGCAGAGGTAGGTGCATTTTTGAATTGAGGGCTGTATGGAGCAGGCACAGAGGAGAAGCTGAGGTCCAGGTAAATCATCCATGATCGTATTGGTTTATTATTGTCACAAGTACCAGATAAGGTGGAAAAACTTGCATGCCATCCATACAGATATTTCATTACAACAGTGCATTGAGGAAGTACTGGTACAGGGGAGACAATGAAAGAATGCAGAATAAAGTGTTACCGTTACAGGAAAAAGTGCAGTGTCTTATAACAGACTATTGAGTGGTCTCCTAGTACGATAAGATGGACTCTTGACCTCGCAATCTGCCTCTTTATGGCCTTGCACCTTATTATCTGCCTGCACTGCACTTTCTCTGTAGCTGTGACACTTCATTCTGCATTCTGTTATTGTTTTTCCCCTGTACTACCTCAATCTACTGTTGTTCAGGCTTTTGTATTATATATTAAATGGTGGGGCAGGCTTGAGGGTCCTGGTGGCCTAAGCCCATTTTCTCGTGGAGTTGGAGCCCAGCAAACGCTTGAGTAAGCAAGGCGTAGATTAGGTCTGGTGTTACTCAGCGACAGTCGTGGCTCTGTCTGTATCCCTGCTTCATTTGGCCTATTATTCATTTAGGAATCTTGCTCTGTACAAATTGGCTGCTACCTTCTCTGCATTACAAGTGACTACACTTTGAACATACCCATTGCTCGTAGAAATGGGTCTAGGATGTCCTGAGATGGTGCAAGGCCCTGCCTCTGTGTAACTTCATCCTTATTGCCTCCAGAAGTTTAGTTCCACTTTTCTTGCACCTGTTAATTGAGCGAAGTTTGCTTCCAGGTCACTGTGTGTGGATGTTGGTGGAGAGTGTGATCCGGTCTGAAGCCAATCATGACTCAATAAATGCAAATTAGAGGAACAGCACCTCTCATTCCGCCTGGGCAGTCTCCAACCTGACGGCAGGGACATCCAGTAACTGCTCCCCCTCTGTCCCTTTCGTTTTTCTCCCATTTTTCTTTTTTCTCTTCTGATTTCCACTGGTCCCTATCACCTTGTCTTCTCCCTCCCTCTCCACCTGCCCATCACTTGCACACTCCTCCCACCGGTTCCCCTCCCCACCTCCCTCCCTTTATTCCATGCTGCACCTTCCTTTCCTATCAGATTCCATCATCTTCAGCCCTTTGTGACTTCCACCTATCACCTCCCAGCTTCTGACAGCATTTCTAATCTTCCCCCGCCCCCTCCCCCTCATCTGCCTATCACCTCCCCTCAACTGGATCTACCTATCACCTTCCAGCTCTTGCTCCATCCCTCACCCACCCCCCCCACCGCCCCCCCCTCCCTGCACACCTTTTTATACCGGCTATCTCCCCTCTTTCTCTCCAGTCCTGATCAAGGGTGTTGGCCTGAAACGTCGACTGTCCACTCCACCCCCCCCCCCCCCCCCCCCCAGACGCTGCTCGACCCACTGAGTTCCTCCAGCAGATTGTTCCCTGCTCCAGGTTCCAGCGTCTGCAGTCTCCTGTGGCTCAGTAGGTCACTGATGCTCTTTAACACGGGTAGCCTCCTCTCTGTTGATGGACAATCATGCAGCCACACCTGAGCTTGGAAACCCTAGCGAGGAAAGAGGTCGGTCAATATTTGTTGGGTACGATTCGGAGAGTGATCCGTGACTCATGCACACTGCACATCCATTGGCTCTGGATCTCCAACCAGCTTGCTAACATGTGGCAGTGAGGGAACAGAAGGGTTAAGGACCTCCTGTATGTGATGAATAACTGCCGAGCCTCTCCATTACCTCATAGATATGTAATCCTGTTCCATCGACTCAAATCAGCCCCTTGTCCTAACCCCTGTGTACACATGGGCAGCTGCTTTAGGACTGGTATCTCCAGCACACAGACCTATGTTTTCTGTGGGCGGGGATTAAGCTCCCAGCTGTACAGGAGCCCGATTCCAGGATATAATGATGACAAACCGGAATTTCTTCTTCTGTGATAATCTGCAGGAGAGGTTGGAATAACTTGTCAGAATTGCTGTTGTGACACCCTCAAGTTGTGACCTGAACTGTCTGTACTGTAGACACCCCTGTGATCTGATCTGAAGGTGTTTGTCTTCTGGTGACTGAGCAGTTTATTGCCTTCCTGACTGCACAACCTCTGTAACTGACAGCCTATATTTTGTGACCGAACTCTGGCCTTTATCAGCTGTCTTCCAGCTTCCCCACCTCCAGCTAGTTAAACGTGACCCCGCCTTCAGGCTGTCTACAACCCGACCAGCGCGAACATTGAATTCTCCAACATCTGGTAAACTACTGCCCTTCTTGTCTGTTGTTCTTTCTCCTAATCTACTCGGTTCTTCCTGCAGCTCCCCCTCCCCGTCACCCACACACACTCCTCCCACTGGGTCCCCTCCCTCCACTGTTCCCATCTGCCCCCCGCACCACCCTCCCTTTGTTCCAAGCCTCACCTTCCTCTCCTATCAGATTCCATCACCTGTAGCCCTCGGTCACCTCCACCTCTCACCTCCCAGCCCCTGTCACTGTCCCCACCCTCCCCTCCTCCATCTGCCGATCACCCCTCCTCACCTGGATCCACCTCTCACCTGCCAGCTCTTGCCCCCCCCTCCCCCACCTACCTCTTTATACCGGCTATCTCCCTTCTATCTTTTAGTCCAGATGAAGGGTCTCAACCCGAAATGTCAACTGTCCATTTCCCTCGTATGCTGCCTGACCCGCTGAGTTCCATCAGCATCTCCTGTGTTGCTGCATATTCTGCTTGTTTAAGTCTGAAGACCCCTTGGACTGAGAACAGAAGAATTCGGCTCAAACCACCATCATACCCATGTCAGTCTTGCATTTGCAGTTCAATAGTTCACAGACTCAAAAACGAGTTGCACCTTGTGTTATGAAATATCTTGGGTGACTTTCCTTCTGCATTCACCTAATTTTTTTTTTGCTACTCCATTTACCCAGCTCCCTCTTTTTTGATTGAATCCTCATTTTATCCTGTTGTGAATCCACAAGTTGACCAATTTAGTGGACCAGTTCATTGCTTTTGAGGAAATGTCATTCTGTTGGAGGTTTCACTCTACACAAAGGAACTTCTGGGATTCTCAGCATTTTTGGAGAACTGATGAATGGGTTTCACTTCATCAATGCTTCAAGCATTAACATTTCCAAAGTCGAGTTTATTGTCAGATGCACAAGTACGTGTATCCACAGGTGCAGTGAAAAACTTACTTGCAGCAGCATCACAGGCACATAGCATCAGATAAGCAGCATTCACAAGAAAAACATAAATTATACACAATTTTTACAACAAAGAATACAATTAGAACAGACAAAAACAAAGTCTATTTCAGTGCAAAGTGGTCGTAATGTTGCATTACTGTAGTGATTAGAGTTGTGCTGGTTTGTTCAAGAACCAAATGGTTGAAGGGAAGTAGCTGTTCTTGAACCTGGTGGTGTGGGACTTCAGGCTTCTGTACCTCCTGTCTGATGGTAGCTGTGAGAAGATGGCACGGCCTGGATGGTGGGGATCTTCGATGGATGTTGCCGCCTTGAGGCAGTGCCTCTTGTAGATACTATCGATGGTGGGGAGGGATGTGCCCATGATGTATTGGGCTGAGTCCACTACTCTCTGCAGCTTCTTGCATTCATGTGCATTCGAATGGCCATACCAGACCATGATGCAACCAGTCAGGATAAAACCAGATCCAATGAAGGAAGGCAAGCTTGCAACTTTCCAGTACACAACCTGCTTTTAAAATTTCGTTAGAGAGTCTCCTTGGTTTTTCGTGGCATCCTGGGATAATGTAGTGTAGTCAGATTTTGTGTGGAGGTCACAGTATGACCAGACCCCTTCACACATAACTAAACATATATTAAATGTTCCTTCTGCTGGGACCATTGTTTGCACAGATTTCTGACCTCAAGGGGTTAGTCCGACAACAAAATGAATAAAGAATTTGGGAAATATGTATATCTCCTTGGAAGATTGTAGGTAGCTATCCCTAAAACCTTCCTATTATCCACATATGACCATAACACCTAGTTAACTGCAAACGTGCTTGCAAAAGTCTTAATCCACTAATTTCAATAACGAAGGAATTTGCCTTTACATCACACCTTTCATAACCTCTTTTAAGGAGTTTTATTGACTGTGAATTACTAGTGTAACGTAGAGACACAAAGCAGCCTGTCTGTATTGTAGGATGCCTCAAACACCAATGTGATAATCAGATAATTGATCTTGGTAACATTTTTGAGTGGTTAAATATTGCTGGAGGAATTGGCTCTGAACTTTAAAGTACATACTACAGGAAGGATGTGATTAAGCTGGAGAGGGTGCAGAAAAGTTTCACGAGGATGTTGCCAGGACTGGAGGGCTTGAGTTATAAGCCTCCCCTCCATGGACTGTCAATACCTCTCTCTGCCTTGGTGAAGCAGCCAACATTACAAGGACTCCACCCACCTGGGTCATTCTCTCTTCTCTCCTCTCCCATCAGGCAGAAGATATAGGAGCCTAAGGACACATACCATCAGGCTCAGGGACAGCTTCTACCCCACTGTTATAAGATTATTGAACGGTTCCCTTATACGATGAGATGGACTTTTGACCTCCCAATCTACCTTGTTATGACTTTGCAACCTATCGTCTACCTGCGCTGCACTTTCCTGTAGCTGTAACACTTTACTCTGTATTCTGTTATTGTTTTTACCCTGTACTACCTCAATGCACTGTGTAATGAATTGATCTGGTACGATCAGTATGCAAGACAAGTTTTTCACTGTACCTCGGTACAAGTGACAACAATAAACCAATATCAATAAGGCAGGTTGGGCTGGGACTGTTTTCCCTGGAGCAAAGGAGGCTGAAGGGATGACCTTGTAGAGGTTTAAAAAATCATGAGGGAGATAGATAGGGTATATAGTCGGTCTTTTTCCAGGGTAGGGAGGTCTAACACTGTAGAGAAGCCATAAGTTTAAAGTGAGAGAGGAGAGATTTGAAGGGAACCTGAGGGGCAAGTTTTCCCACACAGAATGGTGGGTATGTGGAACAAGCTGCCAGAGGAAGTGGCAGAGGTGGGTACAATTGCAATAGTTAAAAGATATTTGGGCAGGTTCGTGGAGAGAAAAGGTTTAGTGGGATGTGGGCCAAATGTAGGCAAACGGGACTAGCACAGGAAAGCACCTCAGTTGGCATGGACAAGTTGGGCCGAAGGGCCTGTTTCCATGCTGTATAACACTGAATCTATGACTTGTTCCCTCTTGAGAGGGCAGATGGGGGCTCAGTTTAACCATGGGACCTCTGACAATGCGGCGTTTTCAGAATTTTGGTCTAAACATATGTGGAGTCTCTGCCTTTGAGGTTGTGATGGTCTGGCTTGAGGTGAGAAAATGTCCGCACAGATTCGCGTGACCCAAGTTTGAAGAATGTGCATATTCTTCCCAGTGTCCCTCCAGCAACATTGCTGAAACAGATTACTGATGGGTGGGAGCTTCCTGTGCACACATCAGACCTTCGGTTTCTTTCCCCCGTTATTACACTTCAAAACGTTGGCTGTAAGATGTGTTGAGACCTTGGAGGAGGTAGAGGTTGCACATCTCCTTTCTGTATAAAAGAAATTGTTCAATGTGTAGGTGATTAATGACTTAGGATGGATTGTAGTGGGTGATGTCAATGTTCTGTGGAGTTTCTATGTCGGGAGTGAACAATGCGGTCCGCTGATTAAGCCACTGAACAAAGTGGTCTTGCACAATGCAACTGTACAGTACGTTATATTCAGTAGGTGCAGATTGCTGCATCAAATACTTAGCACCATTTATAGCTGTCCTTCAGAAGATAAACTGTTCCCTGTTTGCCCATGTATGGAATATTAGTTTTGAGCAGATGTTGCTTTCTAAGCTTGAGTGGAAAAACAAAAGCTGCTGATTTAAAACAAAATTACTGCTCGCCTGCAAATTCAATGTAATGAATCCTTCCATGGCCTCGTCCCTCCCTATCTTCCTGGCAAACCTTTTCCCAGAACTCAGTGTTCCTCGAGCTCTGGCTTGTTAAACATCTCCTGCACCCTTGTCTTACTGTTGGAGGCTGGCCTTCAGTTGACTAGGTCTGTTGATCACTCTCACTGCCTCTGTAGCCATGCTTCCCATCTCCACTGTCTTTTGGCTTTGGTGTCGGTCTCTGTCCATTTCCTCTCCTGTCACTAAGGACCCTCACCATCCAGGACATGCCCTCTTCTCTTTACTACCATCGGGGAGGAGGTACAGGAGCCTGAAGATCCACCCTCAACGATTCAGGAACAGCTTCTTCCCCTCCGCCATCAGATTTCTGAACGGTCTATGAACACTACCTCGTTATTCCTTTTTTTTTCTGTTGCACTATTTGTTTATTTTTGTAATTTATAGATTTTTATATCTTTGCATTGTACTGCTGTCTCAAAACAACATTTCACGTATGTCAGTGATACTAAATCTGATTCTGTGGAAAAGCCTTGGGCCACATACCTGGGCTGATGCCACTTTCTGAATGCAATTTATTTCTGTTGCATCAAATCGTTCCTTCAGTCAATCACCAGCGAACGTCAAAGAACCATTTGCACAAAAATGATTTGGGTTGGATGATAAGCTTCAGGTAACATTGGCTATTGGAGGCATTGTACTGAGAGCTAACAAATGAATGATGGTTGAATGGGGAAGTAATGACTAGGATTAGGTTGTTAATTCTGGTATCATATTCTACTTTGTCTCCTTGTCACTATCGCAGGAAAATACTGTGGGGTGGTTTTCTAAAAGAAAACGTGCATTTAATTTATAAATTTCAGCTCCCCAAGAGAGAATGTGGTAATGTGATGGATTCAAATCTTTAACGTAAGGTGAGATATCTTTATTAGTCACATGTACATTGAAACACACAGTGAAATACATCTTTTGCGTAGTGATTTGGGGGGCAGCCCGCAAGTGTCGCCACGCTTCTGGCGCCAACATAACATGCCCACAACTTCCTAACCTGTACGTCTTTGGAATATGGGAGGAAACCAGAGCACCTGGAGGAAACCCACACAGACACGGGGAGAACGTACAAACTCCTTACAGTCGCCGGATTTGAACCCGGGTTGCTGGCGCTGTAAAGCGTTACGCTAACCGCTACACTACCGTGCCTATCATTAACTCTTTGGAGATGCTGTTCCTTGGGTGAGACTTCTATCTACCTAATAATAAAAAAAATCTTCTAATTACCATCCAACGCACAACACTGGAGGAACATGAGTGGGTCAGGCAGCATCTATGGAGGGAAATGGACAGTCCAGACTGATGAAGTAATTAAAAAAAAGTATGATCTGGTTATTATCTTTATGGGATCTTGGTCTGTATAAATTGACTACCACGTTTCAATGGTAACCACATTTCAAAAGTACTTCAGAGGCTGTAGGGAATTTTGAGAGCATGGAAGTGGTAACTATGCATTCCTTTTTGTATTTGGGGGTGGGGGATGAAGTAATACAGGAGCATCCTTGTCCAGCAAGGAACGAGAAGCCCCAACTTGCATTGTGAACCGTAGTAGAAAGTGGTAGATTCGGGGATGGTGGAGAAAGAGCGATGTCCCAGAGAGAGCTTCCAGGTCAGGAGCGAAGAGGAGAAACCGATAACCACTCTTCTGATAATCCTGCATCAAGACTGGAGGGTGATTTTTCACAATTCCTTGCTGCATCCTTCCAGATGCTGCCTGACCCACTGAGTTCCTCTGGTGGATTGTTGCTCCAGGTTCCAGCATCTGCAGCCTCTTGTGTCTCCTCTACTCTGGTTGTTTATTCTCAGTTCAGAAATAAATAATTAAAACCCACCCTAACCTTTCGTTGAAGACTTTGTATCTTTTCGTTATGTTCTCCCTGGTCTGGATTAGTAGGACGTTTCTGTTTCTGATATTAGAATTGTTACCTTTTGATTTGTCCTTGAAGTGAATTATTGTCAAAAAACAGAAATGGATTTACTTTCAAGTGAGGAAGAAAAGGACAGAGTGGCTCTTTTGCAAAGGAGGCACTTGTGCAATAGGCTGAATGGCTGCCTCCTGTGTTTAGGATAGCCCATAATTTTACTTGGAGAAGTCTTTGTGTGACTGGTAGCAGTGACGGTCAATGCAGGCTGCAGAAGTGAATGATTAACCAGAGAGCGAATCAAGTGATGTGGAGGTTTGGATCAGTCAAGGTTACTTGTGTGGCCCAAAGGGAAAAGGAGCTGAATATTTAAATATGTAAAATGGGTAATGTCTTTGACCTTTGGGATTTTGATCCAGAGCCAAGCTTGAGTGGAAACATTATTTTTCCACCGCCTTTAGAGCTTTCATATTGAGAGTGAGGAAATGGTAGAACATTGTAATTAAGTTAGGATAAGGACAAGTACATTTTTACATTTAAAACATTTTACAGGGCAAATATAATAGCCAAGGTTTTGAAATGGGTTAAAGGTCAGGGATTTCCTGCAGCTCCTTGCTGAGGTGACTTCAGTTAAGCATCTGTCTACTTAGTTTTGTCGTGCTAGTCTGGTGAAAGGAGATTAAAGGATTCATTTTCTAGCTCCGTGTCACCTATGGATTAAAGATTGGTGTGTTTCAAGCATTCAGGATTTTTGAATGCTGTCCCTGAACTACACATGGTGGGGATGAAGCCATAGTTCAGACATCAGTAGTCCAGCATTTGTATTGCAGTGTCTTTTAACATAGTGAGATATCCCAAGGCTCTTTACCAGTGTGTTCCAGGACAATACCCAGTGCTAGGTTTTGGATTGGGGGATGAGATTGAAATTTTCGCTTTGACGTATGGGTGTGAGAGATCATTTGTCACTTTCTGTGGAGGAGTCTGGAAGAGGTGGACGTAAACTTGAATTGTGTTGTTGAGATAAATGCAGAAAATGCTGTAAACCCTCTGCAGGTTGGTCAGCATCTGTGGAGAGACAGAAATGGTTAACATTTTGCGTTCTGATTTAAGCATGAATTCTGTTTTTCTCTCTACACATGCTGCTTGACCTGTCGAATATTTCTTAGCAATTTCTCTTCTATTTAAAACTTCCAGCGTCTGCAGTTTTTTGGTTTGATGTTGGGAGCCTTGGCAACCATCTAAAACTGAGGTTGATTGAAAAGAATGGAGAATCTTTGGATTGGATCTCCAGGAATTAATAAAACATCTGAATTTATTTCCGCCAATCCTCCTCCAGTAACATCAGCACTCTGTGGTAAATTTAGTGGATTATCCTTCAAGCCAAAGGCATTCGATGGCTGCTTAAACCCAAAAATCGCAGGGCTTCCTGATCTTTGTATTCCAGGATGCTGCCATGGAGATTTAACAAAATATATATATAATAAAAAAGAGAATTGGGAGCTGCTGCCCCTCTGCTCCAGAGACCTGGGTTCAATCCCGACCTCAGGTGCTGTCTGTGTGGAGTTTGCACGTTCTCTCTGCAGCTGTGAGAGTTTTCTCCCACATCCCAAAGACGTGTGGGTTCGTTGGCCACTGTAAATTGCCCCTAGTGTGTAGGTGAGTGATTTGAGTCTAGGGGAGGTTGATGGGAATGTGTGGAGAATAAAATGGGATGGCTGTAAATAGGTCTTTGAACGTCAGCATGGATCCAGTGGCCTGAAGGGCCTGTTTCCGTGCTGTACAACTTTGACAAAGTTATAGTTGAGTCTCTAGTTGTTTCTACCTGGTGTCAGCTGTGGTTCAATGCTTGTACTCTTGACTCTGGCTGTGGGTTTAACCAGAGATTAAAGGTGACTATTTTCCAACTACTTTGGTTGTTAGACACTCTGGGACTCCCTGTGGTTATGGGAGGAACTGTGTAATTGCAAGTTTGCTTCGTACATTTTGTTCATGATCTGTACTTTGGAATCCTGCAGCACTAACACAGTAAAAATACTTCGAGGTCAAACTTGTGTGAATGTTCTTAACCACCTTTTCTGGTTTGACAGGCATATCCACTTTAGTGCTGCTTTGGAAATATTGAACTCGGCAGCATTTTGAGTGCAACAGCATCTTCTTAATGGAGCTGCTGAAGATGGAAATCCTTGGCTTGTTTGGTAGCACACTTGCCCTTTTGGTTTGGAGGTCGTGGGTTCAAGTCCCAGCCCAGTGAAAGATGACTGCAATAATGTAGCCTGACGCCTCGATGTTCAGGGAGTGTGGCATTGTTCAAGGTGTGACTAGAGTAGGTCTTGAACCGAGACCACCTTGCCTTTTCGGGTGGAATTGAACAATCCCAGATGGTTACTCGACGTAAAGTCGATGCTCCCCAGGATCAAAGTCCCCTGGATGTCATGTCCTGTTGTTGAGCAAATTGACTGCTGCAGGTTCTGAGGTATTCATTAGCAGCCTGTGTAAACCGCTGCCTTGGGCTGATTGGTTGCTGTTTCCTTTGGAGAAGGTGCATTGCCTGATTATCTCTTAAAACATTGCTACACCATGCTTGAGGTTCCATTCAAGGGTGGACGACCACAAATCAAGGCTGTGTATTACTCGGACATGAAGCAGCGACTTGGTGATGTGCTGCTCCTGAGAGCTTTCCTGGTGAATCCATAGTGAATAACTTCTACAGCACGGGTGATTATCACTAGTGCATAGGCTGCACAGCCTGCCATCAAAAAATGCATGCATTCACTCGCCTGTTCCACTCTCTCTGCACCTCCGAAATGTAGAAATAGTGGATTCTGCCCAATACATCACAAGCACATCCCTCCCCGCCATCGGTAGTATCTACAGGAGGCGCTGCCTCAAGAAGGCAACATCCATCATCAAAGATCCCCACCGTCCGGGCCATGCCACCTTCTTGCAGCTACCATTGGGCAGGAGGTACAGAAGTCTGAAGTCCCACACCACCAGGTTCAGGAACAGCTACTTCTCTTCAGCTATTCGGTTCTTGAACCAACTGGCAAAACCCTAATCACTACCTCATGACCACTTTGCACTACAATGGACTTTTTTTTGTTCTAATTGTGTTCTTTCTTAAATTATGTTTAATGTGTTTTTCTTGTGACTGTTGCTATGTGCCTGTGGTGCTATTGGAAGTAAATTTTCATTGCACCTGTGCATACACTTGTGACAATAAACTCGACCCAACATTAGTGGACGTGGGCCACAGGTGGGTGGGAACTGTTATCTACAGGCACACCAGTCCTGTTTTTGGAACTGTATCGCTGTTTCTTCATTGTTATTGGAACTCCCTCCCCAACAGCACTGGGAGCCCCTTCACCAGGACTTTAGTGATTCAACAAGAAGGCTTGCCTTGTAAGATGATTGGGGATGGGCAATAAATTCGGTCCTTGTCAGCCACACCCACAGCTCCCAAACCTTGAAGGAAAAGAACTTGTATTTCCACATTGTCATAAAATGTCCCGAGGCACTTCATAGGTAGAACATGTTTCAAAACAGATTTTGGACACTGTTAGCGTTCTGGTAACGACTACTTTAAAGTACTAGTTACAGGACATGGGAACTTCAAACAAGTGTGTTAATTGTAACTCTAACGTCAAGGAGTTCCTGGCATGTGATGATGTCACATTCCTCTGACCACATAATAGAACCATAGAACACTACAGCACAGAAAACAGGCCATTCAGCCCTTCTAGTCTGTGCTGAAACTTTATTCCACTAGTCCCATTGACCTGCCCTTGGTCTATAACTCTCCAGACCTCTCCCCTCCATACAGTATATCTATCCAATTTATTGGAAGGAGAGATTTGGACAAGAAAGCAAAGGAGTGGGTTTTGGGGAGATTGTTAAAGGGGGGGTGGTGTGAGGGGTTGGGGAGGGTATCAATTATAGAGCCTACTCTGCTAAAAGCCAGGTCACCAGTGATGGGGTGTTCCCACTCCAGGAGTGAAGAAATGTCTGTGGGGTTCAAGGTTGGACTGGGAGGGGGTGGGCTGTGAAATGTGGACAGAGAGGTGGTTTAACCTGGTGCCCAGTGCTGGGTAGGTGGGGCCTGGGGCCCACGGGGATGGTGGGTGGGCGGGAATGTTATCTTCACCTTCTCGGACCAATCAGCAGGTTTTATTGGTAGCCGATGGGCACCACTGCAACCTCAATGGTTAATTTGCCCACAACAAGACAGAGTGAGGTAAAGCCAGCTTGGAGTGCATTAGTTTATTTGGATGCAGAGTAACAATGGCAGGGAGAGGGGTTTCAGTAATGGGAGGGCAGTGTTGGGTGACATTGTGGTGCTGGTGTGGCTATATGATGGGAACTTCATTTTGTAGTCATGCAGCATGGAAACAAGCCCTTCGGCCCAACTGGGCCATGCCGACCAAGGTACCCCTTCCAAGCTAGTCCCATTTGCAAGCATTTGGCCCATAACCTTCTGAACCTTTCCTATCCATGTACCTGTCCAAGTGTCTTTTTAAAACTTGTTACTGTACCTGCCTCTACCATGTTCTCCAGCATGAGGCCAAAACTGGGTCGGTGGCTGCGAAGTTCTTTGGGAAGTCATGACGATGAAAGGCGCTATATAATTTGAAGTCCCTCTCTGTGTTAAGCAACCGATAGCTGCCTTGGCCCCAACCAGAGTGGCTCTGGATCTAGCCAGCGTTTTTCAATTGTGTGGATCTCTCGCAGGCACTGAGGGGGAGGCAGCTGGCAATGGTTCCGGGACTTCAACTTTAATTTGGCTGCCTCCTGATTGTTTGCAGCTTCCCTGAGTTTAAAGGGACAGGCCACCCTCAAGGAACCCAGCTGAGGGAGAATGTTAGTCCCTTCCAGAGGGGAAGGTGAAGTTTGGGGAATGCCAGCCATGGCTCCGGACCACGGGATCATTCCTGGGAATGCCGCTGGCACGTGAAGGTGGAAGTTTGGTCATTGAGGATGATGAGACAAGAATTTGTACAACTTTGTTTTGACAATTACCTTAAGTTGCAAGCTAAAGGTAGTGACTTGTGCCAGTTTGATTGTACTATTGCTAAATCTACCTTGCTCATGGCTGCAACAGACTAGACTATTCAACTGCTGTAGGAATCACTGTCAAGTCTGGTGGATCCACGGGAACTGTCTAAAAGGATGATGGATCACAGGATGGGGATCAGAAATGAATGAGCAACCTTAAGGGCATAGTACAATATCTCTGCCACCCAGTCACACACTACATCGGCAATGCCGAAGATTTCCGCGTCTCACAGCAGTTTTGAAGAGAAGTTTGCTGGAGACTACTGCCCAGTAGTGGCTCATCACAGTACTGTCCCTGTGTGGTGCGTCGGTGGGGGGGGGGGGGGGGGGGGGGGGGTGGTTGATGGTTGGTTTGGGACTGTGTTTGAGCTCTGGAGTGGTCCAAGTGCCTGTAATATCTCTGTGACTGTGCACTGGGTGTCTGTGTAGATACAGTCAACTGGAGACCTGTTGCACAAACCAAGTGCTCATTGAGGCACAAGAGTTTTCTCCTCCCTTGGGGGACTGATGATGAGCCTTGACCTTCAGTGGTTTTGATTTGCAAGCATTTTTTCCCTCTATATGTAAACCAATTACACCATAAAATGACCTGATGTAAAGCCTGAGGAAGGACTGGTGTTTGGGCCATGGTGCTAGCAAGGCCACATCTTTAGCTGCACTATGTTTGAGTGAAAAGCTGTTCTTCCATGGGTCCAGGCTTCAAAGAGGCCTAGGCCTAAAAGACTTGGCATTTCTTGCACCTTGGGAATTCTTCCCTGAAGAATGAGTTGCATTTGTATCGAATCTTTCACTCCCTCCTTGGAGTGACCTGTAGCCAGTGGAGTCCATGTGGGGAATGGCAGCATCTGCTTACACCCAGCGATAACTGCATCAGATTCTCTCTGGGCATCCCTGCCCTGAGGAGAACAGTCCCAGCTTCCCCAGTCCGTCCACAGAACTGAAAATGCTGATTCGTGGAATCATCACGGCTTGGTACGGCAACTGCTCTGCCTGTGACCGCAAGAAACTGCAGAGAGTTGTGGACACAGCTCAGCATGTCACTGAAACCAACCTCCCCTTGGTGGACTCTTGTCTACACTTTTTGCTGCCTCAGTAAAGCAATCAATGTAATCAAAGACCCCACCCACCCTGGACGTTCTCTCTTCTCCCCCCTCCCATCGGGCAGAAGATACCAAAGCCTAAAAGCACGTACCATCAGGCTCAAGGACAGCTTCTATCCTGCTGTTGTAAGACTATTGAACGGTCCCCAGTATGATAAGATGGATCCTTGACCTCACAGTCTACCTGCACTGCACTTTCTCTGTAACTGTAACACTTTATTCTGCATTCTGTATTGTTTTACCTTGTACTACATCTATGCACTGTGTAATGAATTGATCTGTATGAACGGTATGCAAGACAAGTTTTTCACTGTACCTCGGTACATGTGACAATAATATTCCGATTCCAAATCTCTTCTGCACCCATCTCCAAGGGTTTCATTTCTTCATTTAATGATCCAGACCTGGGTACGATTTCCCAGTTGTGGCCGAGCCAGTAAACATCCATTGTGACTTGCTCTTGTACTGTGGGGTCCATTTTACAGAATTCCGTGCTGTTATAATGGCTTATCACATCATGGGCAAACATACTGATAATGTATTAAACATCTGGTGATGATGACCTTGTTTAACTAGCATCTTTAATTAAAAATTTGCTAACAAATACTTGTAGTTTAACTAGCACTTTTTAATTGGGAAAAAATATCCTGAGGCATTGACAGCAATCATTTCTTTTATTATTAAATGGCAAATCTCTCTTTAATGTTGATTGAGGATTAAATATTATTGAGGATACAGAGGAGACACCTTGGTATTGGTTTAGTATTGTCACTTGTACTGAGGTACAGTGAAAAACTTGTCTTGCAGACCAATCGTACAGGTCAATTCATTACACAGTGCAGTTACATTGAGTTAGTACAGAGTGCATTGATGTAGTACAGGTAAAAACAATAACAGTACAGAGAAAAGTGTCACAGCTACAGAGAAAGTGCAGTGCAATAAGGTGCAAGATCACAATAAGGTAGATCATGAGGTCAGAGTCCATCTCATCGTGTAAGGGAACCGTTCAATAGTCTTATCACCGTGGGGTATTGGTTTATTTATTATTGTCACTGTGGTACCGGGGGGGGAAGAGCGGGGAGGGGGGAAGGGTGGAGTTGGGGGAAGGGCAGAGCGTGCTCCAGTGCTGGTTGTGGCTGCTCCCTTGATTCCCTGGGGCGACACCGTATCATTCTTGGTGGGGGCGGGAAAGACTTTGGTTCTCTGGCACTTGGCCAATCTGCCAGAGCACTTGAGCTGTGTGAGAGTGAAGTGTTAAATGCGAGAGGGTGGGGGTGGTGTTGGACAGGTGACAGCAGAGAGAAGGAAGCACCGGATCATCTTGTCCTGAAGTGTGCTTGGGCTCGGTTTAATTCGGAGAACAGAATCTTAATTTTTCAGTGTCCTGACATCAAAGGATTGGTTATAACCCCCAACACTCTCTGATCCCTAGACATTAGTTATAACCTTGGTGGGTGAATGAGCTATTCAGGGAATAAAATTAAATTTTATAAACACTAGTAAATAAAACCAGCTACTGGCAGATGTGAACATTTCCAAGTAACATCTCTCTCTTAAAATTGGCCGGCCTGATTCCAGTACAAACTGATGAAATAACCCACCTGTTACTAATAATCAGTTTCAACTGATGACCAAGGTGGTTAATGATGAAGTAAAGTTGCCCTCTGAATATTTAACCAGTGGAACCCTCTGATCTAAAGGTAAATGTTCCTATGATGTCAAGGTGGTGGATAGTTGACAATTAAAATAACAAGTGGGACGGTAATGTGTCTGACTTGGCAGAGTTCGCACCAGAGCTGGTTTTATGGTGGTGGTAACTTCATCTGGAAGTGGATGAGCTCTCTACAAGATGGGGGGGGGGGGGGTGTGAAGAATGGCCTTTCCAATTTTAGAAAAGGGGATGGTCACCTAGTCAGCCAAGCCTGTCTCTGTTCTGGGCATTGACACTGGGTACTGTCTGAAGTTGAGATGCCAGAGCAACTCAGCAGGTTAGGCAACATCTGTGGAGGAAAATGGATAGTTGACAATTCGGGTTGATTAAGGGAAATCTGGAAGTCCCAGATTTAAAATTTAACAACTGATTTAATCAATTGCCTTTGCCAGAGGAGTTCCAAATGTTCTCCTCGTTTACATGATGTATTTTCAACCTATCCTGCATTTTGCACTTCTCTCCAGTCCTGACACAATGATTCCCAAACCCAGTTATGTGTTGTGCCGTGTTACAATTTGCACAGTTCAGGCACTCTCCTGAGTGTAAAGGTGGTCAGACCACAACCAGAGCAATAAACTTGTATCCAGCAGTACCCCCAAAGAGCAAAACAGAAGTTACCAACAACAGCATTGGCAGGAAACCAGCTTGAAACCAGCTATAAATCCCATGGGAGGGTCTCTGTCTGTCCAACTACATAGCCACCATGCGAGGGCAGGGTTACTTCAAAGTGCAGTGGGTTTGGGAAGGGATCCCCATTGCCCTGGGCCAGTCTAGCCCCTCTCACTTTGTCTTGGTACAATGCCACTGCCAGCAGTTTCTGGGCTTGTCTGGAGATGAAGACCGAGCAGTTCTGAAGGCCAGGCATTGCCCAGACCATAATCCAGAATGTTAGTAACAACACTGGATCTGTAGCACTGCAGCAGGTAGTGTTGCTGCTTTGCAGCACTGGTGATTAGGGCTTAATCCTGACCTCTGGCGCTGTCGGTGTGGAGTTTGCACATTCTCCCTGTGACCACTGGGTTTCCTCTGGGTGCTCCGGTTTCTTCCTACGTCCTACAGACGTGTGCATTGGTTGATTGACTGCTGTGAATTGTTTCTTAGTGCAGCTTAATGGCAAAAAGGAATCTAAAGCTCGTTGACGGGTGGGTGTGGGAGAGGGAGAAAGGGTTGTGTTTGAGGGGTTCAGGGAAATAGGGCAAGAAATAGGATTGACGGGATTACTCCTCTGGGCGCAGGCGTGGATCTAATGGGCTTCTCTTGCCTCCTCTGTTGTATATCCCCTTTTTGTTTTGGACCCAATTTTGATAGGTTATTGGCAATTAATCCTTGAATTAATATTAAATAAACAGTCTGGGTGTGCAGCTGCCCTGTATCCAACTGGGAACTGCTGTCCCCTCCCTAGTTTCCTCCCCTTTTTTTTGCAGACTACATCTGTTGCCATGGCAGCGTGTGGTGCAAGTGAAGGTGTGAGACTCTCTCTTTTCCAACACTTCACCATTTCTGTGCGTGTGTGTGTGTGTGTGTGTGTGTGTGTGTGTGTGTGTCTCCAGGTCTTGTCTGTAAGCTGCAGGAGCATGTAAAAATAAATTTAAACCCATTCTGGGGATGCATTGCGGTGTGTGAGAGAAGGCACGATAGGGTCACGTGTATATCATCAATCGCTTGAGAAATTTGGATGAATTTAAGAATAAGATGTGAGCTGATTTTTGGCAGTGGGATAACAGGGAGAGAGTTTGGGCGGGGTAGATGGGTGATGGTTCTCTCTCCTAACCGTGCTTATTGTAACGGTTTGCATTGATGAGCTCCTTCTCCTGAGCCTTGCCCCTAACCAATGCTGTTAGCCTTGGGCTACCTGTCTTTGCACTTGTATATTTAATGCAAGGCTCTCTGTACCGTCTGCCCCACACAGCAGCTTGGTTGCCATGGAGACTTGCCGGAGGGGCAGGATAGGGGCAATGTTTGGGATTATCCCTGTGGAAAATCCAAATTAATGCTCTGATTGCTGTGTGGTTTGTGCTGATAGTGTGCATGGTGGATCTGTGGTTGATGACTGTGGACAGTGCACGGAATAACAGTGCTGCCTTCACCTCATAAATAAAACAATTATATTTTTCTCTCCCCAGTCATTCATTACCAGTTCACCTTTGTATAATCAGTGTGCAGTAACTTGCTGAGGTTACAGGGAACTTGCAGTTGTATAGCACCACTTTTTGAAAAAAAAGTCCTCAGGTTTTTTATTGGAATGTTGTGCTGGACCTGGTGTTGGGGCAAGTGATCACGGGTATGGTCATAAAGTCTTGCAGAGAGAAGTAGAAAGAACATAGAGCACTACAGCACAGTACAGTCGCTTTGGCCCACAATGTCGTGCTGACATTTTATCCTGCTCTAAGATCTATCTAACACTTCCCTCCCACATAGCCCCCCCCATTTCTCTATCATTCATGTGTCTATCTAAGAGTCTCTTAAATGTCCCTAATGTATCTGCCCTCAAAACCACTGCTGGGAGTGCATTCCATGAACCCACCACTCTGTGTGTAAAAAGAAAAACTTACCCCTACCTCTGACATTCCCCCCCTATACTTTTCTCCAATCACCTTAAAATTATGCCCCCTCATGTTAGTCATTGTCGCCCTGGGAAAAAGTCTTACTGTCCACTCGATCTATGCCTCTTATCTTGTACACCTCTGTCAAGTCACCTCTCATCCTCCTCCTCTCCAAAGAGAAAAGCCCAGCTCACTCAAACTATCCTCATAAATCATGCTCTCCAATCCAGGCAACAGGTGGAGAGATTTACCACCTTGCTTCTCTGTCTAATCCAGAAGATTAAGGCACAGGGGATTCATGGAGATTTGGCAGATTAGATTCAAAACTGGCTTGGTCATAGATCACGGAGTAGGGGTGGAGGGGTGTTACTCTGAGTGGGCACCGGTGGTGTTCCACGGTGATCTGTGCAGGCACCTCTGTTGTTTGTGATGTATTTAAATGACTTGGAGGAGTAGTTGGGCCATTTGAAAATGGTTATACCCTGGGGTTGGATGTTAATGTGCTGTCCTTTAAATCATTGAGTCATTAACCTGAAATCCCTACTGACTGGGTACAGAAAGATCCCCCAGTGTGAGGAGACTGACCTGAGAAGACCCAGCCAGCACCTTCTGTCTCCCATTGCTTTGGAACAATAAGGGGCAGGCAAGAAATACATGGTTATGCTTAAATAAAACCAGATACTGGCCCTTAAGTTTGCCTTGAAATCTTGTGGGACATACTGCATCTTTGAGCAAGTGATGTTTCAAAGTTTTGACGTCTCCTGAGAGGTCTGACTTGGTAAATAGATGGGTTGGCATGGGAGCTGGTGTCTGTTACTGTGCCTGGTAGAGTGGTAGAGGATCCCCATGTTATGATGCTGAATGACTTAGCTGTATGAACATTTGGAGAATTCTCTCCACCACACAACCCCCCCCCCCCCCCCCCCCCCCCCCGGAGCCTGGTCCCACACTTGTAAACGTGCAAATAACTTGGGAGGTTCACAGCTGGGAATAAGTTTGGGATTTGTGGAGCCTATTCCTCACTCAGTTGTTCAGCCAATAAATAAATTGGTTTGTCATCTTGCTGTGGGATCTTCCTGTGGATGAATATTGTCAGAACATAGGTCTGTTCCTGTGCTGTACAGTTCTATCAGTCCATGATGTCTGCACTGACCATGACACCAATTTAAACTAATCCCTTCTGCTTGCATATGTCCCTCCCATCTATATCCCTCCATTCCCTGCCTGTTCATGTGCCTAAGTTGCTCTTAAACATTGCTATGTGTAGTGCTTAGCATAACGCTATTACCATGCCAGCGACCCAGGTTCAATTCTGGCCACTGCCTGTAAGGAGTTTGTATGTTCTCCCTGCATCTGTGTGGGTTTCCTCCGGGTGCTCTGGTTTCCTCCCACTTTCCAAAGACGTATGGTTTAGGAAGTTGTGGGCGTGCTATGTTGGCACCAGGAGCGTGGCGACACTTGCGGGCTGCCCCCAGAACACTCTACACAAAAGATATACTTCACTGTGTTTCGATGTACATGTGACCAATAAAGATATCTTATCTATCTGCTTCCACCACCACCTCCCCTGGCAGTGTGTCCCGGGCACCCAGCACTCTCTGTGCGCCTCAAGAACCTTCTGTACAGCTATTGGTATTGGTTTATTATTGTCACTTGTACCAAGGTACAGTGGAAAACTTGTCTTTGTATACAGATCGTACAGGTCAATTTATTACACAGTGCATTGAGGCAGTACAGGGTAAAAACAATAACAGAATAGAGACAGAAATTAAATTTTAAAGAGTAGAACGATTCTAATAGAAGTAATGTAGATCTGTAGAGAGCAGCTTGCAATGAGTCACCACGCTCCGGCGCCATCTTGCTAGTCCTGCTGCTATACTTTCCCCTTGCATTTGACCTCCCCAAGTGCAGCATCTCACACTTGTCCGGATTAAATTCCATCAGCCTTTTCTTCGCCCATATTTCCAACTGAATGATATCCTTTGACGACCTTCCTCACTAATCACATCTCCGTCAATATTTGTGTCGTCTACAGACTCAGCCCACCTACATTTTTGTCACACAAAGGAGAGATCCCAGCACTGATCCTTGCAGAACACCACTGATCACAAACCTCCAGTCAGAATAACAGCCCTCCACCACTACCCTCTGTCTTCTGTGGCCAAGCCAATTCTGAATCCAAATTACTAAATCACCGTGGATCCCATGTATCTTAATCTTCTGGATCAACCTACCATGAGGGACCTCGTCAAATACTTTAGTAAAGTCCATGCATACAACATCTACTGCCCTACCGCCATCAATCATCATCTCTGTCACCTCCTCAAAAAAAAAACTTAATCAAGTTTGTAAGACGTGGGCTTCCCCCACACAAAACTATGCGGACTATCCTTAATGAGCTCATGCATTTCCATTTGCGAATCAATCCTGTCCCTAAGAATCTTCTCCAATAACTTCCCTACCACTGATATAAGGCTCACTGGCCTTTAATTCTGCTGCTGCAGAAAAGTAGCTGGTGATTGAGTGAAGAATGAGCTGCAGAAATGTCTCTCCCTCGTGCATGCCCCGTGCTCTCTACCCCTCCTTAATTTTAAGGTTACACAGATGGCAATCGCCACAAAAAACCCAAATCCCCTGACTGCTGGTTACTTGTTGCAAGTGTTTACGTTAAGCTGTCCTTGTGCATCTGTCTCATCACAATGTTGAGGATTATTGCAGATGATTAGTAAATTTTGTTGAGACTGGCCTGAAGTCTTTAATAAGGAAAGCTGTGCAAACAAAATAATACTGGCCCAGTCAGGTAAATCTCGAATTTGATACTGGGACGTATGGGGCAGAGACGGATGGGCTGAGACACGAGATTCTGCAGATGCTGGAATCTGGAGCAACACACACAAGATGCTGGAGGAACTCAGCAGGTCAGGCAGCACCTATGGAGGGAAATGAAGAGTCAACATTTCGGGCCGAGCCCTGATGAAGGGTCTTGACCCGAAACGTTGACTGTTTATTTCCCTCTGTAGATGCTGCCTGACCTGCTGAGTTCCTCCAGCATTTTTGTGGGTGTTGATGGATGTGAAGAGAAGTGAACATGGTCCTGTTCCTGTTGGTTACTGGATGGTAGGTAGGGTGTGATCTGTCTGCACGAATTGCTCGCTATCTTGGTGTACATAAAACTGGTTATCTCCGAGTGGGACTGCAGTGAGCATCACTCTTGGGTGTGGTAATTGGACAGAGTGTTCTGGTGGGGAAGGTTATTAAAGGATATTGTGTTTGCAACCATTGGCTGAACAGTGATGGATGATTTGGGCTGTGAGGCAGCTTTAAAACCCAATGAGAACTGAAATCCACAGAGCTGATATGGATGAGTCAATATTTTCAACTATTTTCTCCTGCCTTTTCTCTCTCCCCCACCCCTCTTGTTTTGAGACAACAATGGCCAACGGTACCATTGAGTTTCTATTAGGAGATGCACTCAAGTGGTATGTGTGGTACTGTGGTAACCATGGAAACCCACTTGCAATCCAGATCTCACTTGCTTTTAGCTTCAAATTCCAGTGATTCAATGCCAAGACCTCCCTTAATCCGTATCTTGTTCAAATATGACCATATTAACTTGTTTGCCTGAGTGTTCACCTTTTAGGGTCACTTTCTTGACCCCCTGTATTGACGTTAGAGGCTGAAGCTGCAATCTCTTAACCAGGGGTTGATTTCAAAACTCCAAATTTTTTTTTTCAGCTTTTTATTTGTATGTTGAAAATTGTGGGGAATGAGTAAAACTAGTTTGGTGGGGAAACAAAAACTTTTTATAAAGGGGTGTGATAGAAAAGTGAAAGCACCTTTTAATGACTCGATTTGAGGGGAGCACGGAGGTATCCGGCAGTTGGGAATGGAATTTATTATATTGTTGTCTCCCTTGGCGCAAGGATATTGGGGCTAACTGCAGAGCACGTAGTGTATGGGATGACATCTGATAGCTTTGTTCAGAGAACAGCAGTGTGATATCAGTATTTGGAAAGATAGACATTCATGGCACAAAGATTATTCAGCCTGTTGTGTACATGCTGGACCACTAGAGACTTTGGGTTTCTTTTGAGGTTGATAAATCTCTGGAATTCTGTCCCTGAGGGAGGTGGAGGCCAAATTATTAGATTGATAAATATTTGAAAGATTTGGGTTGTGGGGGACTGGCACAGAAGAGGAGTTGAGGCCAGCGTAGATCAGCCATGATTGTATTGAATGGTGGGGCAGGCTTGAGGGGCCGAGTGGCCAACTCCTCCTATTTTCCTGTGTTCTTGGGCTAATCCCATCTCCCAGCTTTTGCTCTGTAAGCCCTGCAGGTCACAGCTCTTCAAGGACTCATCTAGTGGTACATGTGTAGAGAGGGTTTCTTCTGGACCCCCCATTAGATGTTGCACCTATATATATATATATATAAGGAGGACAAGAGCTCCTTGGTTATTCTCTACATCTCAATTATGCCTCTCCTTTGTTCCAAAGAGAATGACCCCAGTCTTCGTCATTCTCCAGTTGCACCTTTTCTGGGCCGATCTGACCTCGACCTGCCTCCAATCCATTGGAGACTCCCCAGAATCCATCTTGAATGTCAATAGGTTGGTGTAAGACACAAATGTCTTTTGAGAAATGTCTGAATCACAAGTTCCAGTGCATATCACATGATGTAGAAAAGTATATTCTTGACTGACAACTAGTGTTGGTGTTGTGCTCTCAGTTTAATGATGTGGGCTGCATTAGTAATGTGCTTCTGTCTGGTGACTGAGTGCCCAGAGAATGGGGGACTCCTGCCCCCTATAGCTGTGCTGTCTCTGGTCAGCCCGTCCCTGTTAGCTTTTTCTTGTGCATGGCTTCTGTTTCTTGGTCTTCGTTCTCTGGATCGCGTGGGCTGAGGATTTGCTTTGGCCTTGATCTCTGCACAAACAACTCTACTGTGACTGGACTATATTATCCAGGAAGAAGTGGGTTGAAAGGGAGGTGTCTGAACGGAAAGGCATGTCAATATTTAGATACTGCCACTGTGTATGGACAGGATTCCTAGTGAATTTCCTTCAGGGTACCTCTCCGTTTACAACTTGTTCAAAAGGGGCATTGTTCAAAATGAGTGCAGTTTACTAAAATGGCTATCTTGTGTGGTAAATGTTTTGAATCTTTTGCAAACAAAATAGCATTGACTTTACTCGGTGTGGTTAAAGCACAATCAGTTGGGTCCTGTCAATGTGTGAACAGTCCATGAATTGCTAGCTCTACTCTAGAACCCGGAGCGCATGCTGACATTGGGCTGAGGGGAGTGTTGCACTATTGAAGGTACAGATTTCTGGCTGAGGCATTCCACCAAAGCTTTTTCCTGGGTGGAGGTGTGAGATCCCGTGATACTAGCTCAAAGAAGAGTTCGCCTTGTCCTGACCGATTTGCTTATCTTACAGTCAGCATCTCAAAACCAGATGGTAGGGTTATTATCGTATTGTTCTTTATAGGAGTGTGCTGTGGGTAAATTCCTTGCTGTGTTTCAAACTTTATAAAAGTGACTACACTTTGAAAGAATGAATCGGTTGTTAAGTGCGTTGTCATGAATGACTCCATTATAAATATCCATGGGTCACCTGGATCAGAAGATCCTGTGGTTTGCCTCTGCTGCCAACAAGGCCGTGGGAGGGGTAGGACAAGGGCAGTGTGACAAGAATGCCATTACCTTGGCAATGTGCCAGTGAGGTAAGCAAACGTGGGACTTGTACACTGTGGCAGCCTCTTGATCGAAAAACTGCAGAAGGTGAAGGTAGATGATATTTGGCTGGACTGGGAGAACAGGTGAATATGAAGGGCTTGTGATCATTGGTACTGCAGTGAGTAATGTACCTTCCCACCACCCAAACTAATGACCTTCACTGCCCAGGAAGGTAAGGCCAGGAGGTACATGGGACCACCACCTTTTTCCATCTTAATAACCGTTGTGATGGAGCCATATCTCCATTCCTTGCTCGGTATGAACCCTGTAGCTGCTTCCCACCAGCACTGTGGAAATTTGTTTAATCACCACACACTTCTGGGGTAATGTCCACCACCGACTTCTCAGGATAGTGTCTGCAGGACATGCCAACAGTGCCCATTACCTGCAAAAGAATTCTTTAAACAAAGTTTTGTGGTTGTGTATTTTTGTGAAGGCAGACTCTTTGTACCAAGCAGGACCACGTTTGGTATGGAGAATGTTGGTAGTTATGAGGTGGACTCTAAATTCATCACATAATTTTAGTCATTAGGTTCCTCCCTGTTGGGTAAGTGTGTATTGTCAGGAGGGATTCTTAAAGTTCTAAGTGCAGTGGGAGGTGCTTTTAAAGATCCAAAATGGGCAAAATTGGACCTGTGACTGCACTGAACATAAAGGCTAGCTTACTGGAACAACAAGCCCCGCTGTTCGGTAATATCAGGCTGCTGTGGTATACCACCACACTAATACTGGAACTGGCCACGGGTATTTTTCTGCCAGATCTTCAGCTAATTTGTTCCAGAGCTCTGGTTTTCCTCCTAAACCTATATATATATTTTTCCTCTACATATTTCAAACATTTTAGTATTTCCATTGAATTTTCAGTCCAGTTCAGATCCCAACTTGCTGCCAAAAACACTTCCCACGTTCTTAACCCATTGTCCTAAATCTGTGTTTGGGTCCCAACCTGCCTATTATGTTCATCATTATGCTTCAAAACAATGTCTTAATTTTAAAGTTCTCTTCATTGTCTTCAAATCCCTTTGCTTCTTCGTCAACCCTTCCTATAGTCTCCTCCAGCCCCGTAATATTGAGGTACCTGTGTGGCTCTTGATCATCTCCGAAGCTACTCAGCTCACCTCTAGGGACCCAAGCCTTCTGGACTGCAATTCCATCCTTAAACCCTATGACATTAGGGCACTCGTTAAAGCCCACCCTGAACAAACTTCTGGCTACCTGGTCCTGGCATCAACTCAAAGTCAAGTTTATTGCCATGTGCCCAAGTACATGTGTGCATAGGTGTAATGAAAAACTTACTTGCAGCAGCAGCAGCATCACAGGCACGTGGCATTAGAGACATAACATTCACAAGAAAATCATAAATTAAACAAATTATACAAGAAAAAACAATTAGAACAAAAACAAAGTCCATTGTAGTGCAAAGTGGTCATAGCGTTGCTATACTGAGGTAGTGATTAGGGTTGTGCTGGTCGGTTCAAGAACCAAATGGTTGAAGGGAAGTAGCTGTTCTTGAACCTGGTGGTGTGGGACTTCAGGCTTCTGTACGGTAGCTGTGAGAAGATGGCGTGGCCCGGATGGTGGGGATCTTTGCTAGAGGTTGCCTTCTTGAGGCAATGCCTCGTGTAGACATTTTTGATGGTGAGGATGGATGTGCTTGTGGTCTATTGAGCCACAGTGTTTGTTGCCCTGTGAAGCATGCTGGATTTTTTTTTCTTCAGTAAAGGTATTAAACACAAATAAGTCCATAGAATATGATGATTCAAATCTCCCCTTAACCTGCCCTGCTCTTCAACCAACTCCCAACCTCCCTTTTGAGACTCATTATGGGCTGATGATTCAGTCCTCCAACTGAGACCTAATGGGTTCAGAAAGTTGCAAAAACAATCTGTTGGAGGAACTCAGTGGGTTGAGGGGTGTGTGTGTGTATATACGGAGATGGAATTGTCGACATTTCGGGTCAAAACCCTGCATCAGGATTTTTTTTTCCTTTCTCCTCGCCCCAATGCTGCCCTCCCCCCACAGATCCTCCAACAGATTGTGTGCTGCTCCAGATTCCAGCATCTGCAGTCTCTTGTGTCTCCGATTCATAAAACTGCAGTGTAATTTTTTCCATGCTCCATTTTCATGCCCTTCCTGTCTTGCCCTGCTGCTTTGAAGGGTTCCCCTGTACACGCCCTGTTTAAAATTGCACCATTTGAGTTTGTATTGTCATCATTTTGTGTTTGCAGTTTTATGTACAATGCTGGTACTCTACTCGAGTGATACTGACTGAGCCGGAATGGGTAGGTCGCAGGAGATCTGGAAAGTAGAAAGCTGCTGTTCCACAAACAGCGCTGGGAACTTTTGCTCTCTGTTCCTTGGCCCTCTGAGCAGAACTTGTCTTTGCTGCTCTATGACTTAGAAGAGGGTGCTAGTTGAGAGAGTGCTTTGTACCCATTGCAGACTTGGTTAATTTATTTCTTCGAAGAACATCAGCCAAACCCCTTGGGATCCCTGAAATGTATAAATTATGTTAACTCCTTTTTGAAGTCCCAGTGCTTGGCAGCTGCAGCCTCTCTCTCCATTGCTTGGGAAACTGGGTAGCTTCCTTACAAAGCTCTCAGAATGATTCAACAGTACTGCCGTTATATCCCCCCATATATCATCTTCTGAGAAGAATGTGTGAGCAGTTGAAAATTCTTTTTGATTATTTCAGGCACAAGTGCCAACATTATAGAAGTATTTAGAACATAGAACATTACAGCACAGTACAGGCCCTTTGGCCCAAGATGTCATGCTGACATTTTATCCTGCTAAGATCCATCTAACCCTTCCCTCCCACATAGCCCCCTATTTTTCTATCATTCATGTGTCTATCTAAGAGTCTCTTAAATGTCTCTAATGTATCTGCCCCCACAACCTCTGCCTGCAGTGCGTTCCACGCACCCACCACTCCCTGTGTAAAAAAAAAAATTACCTCTGACATCCACCACCATCCCCCCCCCCGCCCCCCAATACCTTCCTCCAATCACCCTAAAATTATGTCCCCTCGTGTTAGCCATTTTCTCCCTGGGGGAAAAAGTCTCTAACTGTCCACTCGATCTATGCCTCTTATCATCTGGTACACCTCTATCAAGTCACCTCTCATCTTACCTCTCATCTTCCTTCTCTCCAAAGCGCAAAGCCCTAGCTCACTCAACCTATCCTCATAAGACATACTCTCCAATCCAGGCAGCATCCTGGTAGATCTCCTCTGCACCCTCTCTAAAGCTTCCACATCCTTCCTACAGTGAGGTGACCAGAACTGAATACAATACTCCAAGTGTGGTCTAACCAGAGTTGTGTAGAGCTGCAAAAAGACCTCACTGCTCTGGAACTCAATACCCCAACTAATGAAGACCAACACACCATACGATGCCTTAACAACCCTATCGACCTGCACGGCAACCTTGAGGGATCTGTGGATGTGGACCCCAAGATCCCCCTGTTCCTCCACACTGCTGAGTCCTGCCATTAACCTTGTATTCTGTCTTCAAATTTGATCTTCCTATTTCTAATACAAAGATTTTTTTTTCCCCAAAATCGTTGGCTGTGATTAATTTTTGAGATGTTTTCCATCCCCACCCTCCCTGTCCCAGCCTTTCCTCTGTATTTAGATGTGGGTTTACGCAGCATTACTGATATCTAATGTTCATTTATGCTTCTATTGCTGCTGAGACCGCAGTTACTGAACATAGAACAGTACAGGAATAGGTCCTTCTGCCCACCATGTTTGTGCTGAACATGATGCCTTCTGCCTGTACACGATCCATATCCCTCCATTCTCTGCACATACATGCCTCTGTTTAAGAGGCTTTTAGACACCACTATTGTATCTGCTTCCACCACCACCCCGGCAGTCTGTTTCAGGCACCCACCACTCTCTCTGTGCTTTATATAAAAAAAAATGCCCTGCACATCTCCTTTTAAACTTCCCCCCCTCACCTTTTAAATGTAAGCCCTCTAGACATTTTTACCCTGGGTAAAGAATTTCTGACTATCAATGCTTCTCATAATTTTTTAAGCTTCTATCAGGTATTGAAGATGACAGTGAACCATTGCCTTCAACAGGTGCCGTCGTGGTGGGAGCCAAGATCTACCCCGGCAGAGATTGTGCAATGAAAGGGGTTCTTGGGGTAGAAAGGGAAAGACCTGCCTCATCCAACCAATTCTAGTTGTGGTCCAATTACCAGCAGCCACAGCAGATTAATGATTGTTATTAAGCTAATCGTCGAGAGAAACAGAATTTGAATCCTGTCGAGGCTGAGGATTTGACCTAAGACAAAGTTTTTTTTAAGGTTGTTGTTGGGCAAAGTGAGAGAGGGTTTTGATTAATTCCCAGGGTCTCAAAAATAAGCCGATCCTTGAACTCTGCTGTGTTCAAATCTTCCAGTTAAGATTGAAGCTGTTATCTGTTAACTAACTAGCAGGAGGCAATGGTTGTTTATCCTGAATCTCTGCGTTAAGGTTACAACAGTGCCTTTGATATTAGAAACAAACAGGACTGCCCTTGTGGAATTTTGGCTCGTCACCTGCTGAAGTCTGACGGGTTTATGTTTTGTAACCTGATTGTGTTGCCTGAGCTTTACACACAGCTTTTCTCTTTAACCAAATAAACTCCCTGAAGCAAGAACATATAATGTTGAGTTTACTCAGCACAGAGGGAGTGGTTGCTGAGAGTGAAATGGTTAGCGCTGCAGGTCGGTGACTTATTACAATATCATGTGGGTGTATAAAAGAGTTGCTAGTGCCCTGGAGAAGTTCTCTAGCAATTGTGCAGTGTGGTTTTGCTGAGCATTGACCCTGAGAGATTCAGAGGTCATCAGATTTCTGCTTGCTCTAGAGTTGGAACACCTATGAAGCACATGACAAATTCCTCACCTGGGATGGTTTCTTCTGTTTGCTGGTACCAATTACTCCTGTTACACATGGATCATGCTTCCTGTGAGTGTTTTGGTTTTCCTGTGGTCAGTGGTTGCTGTTGCGTGAATAAGGTCCGAGGATTTTGGGAGCTCACCAGTATTTCTGGGTGGGGCGGGGGGGGGGGGGGAGGTGGGGTCATCACTGAGTCTCAGAATTTTTACTTGCAGGGTGTGCTTGAGAGTGCTCCAGTATTTAGATGTGGGGAACAGCAGAAATACACTGGGTGTTTATAGGGCCAGGGGCTAGGCATGGTCATACAACACAGAAACAAGCCCTTTGTGTCCAGTGAGTCTGCATCTATTTACGCATTTTATTCCCACCATCCCGCAAATCCCTATACACTAGATGAAATTTGCAGCAGTCAATCAACTTACCAACCTGCCGCCTTTGCGATGTGGGAGGAAACCGGAGCACCTGGAGGAAATCGATATGGTCACAGGGAGAACGTGCAAACTCCATGCAGAGGGTGCCTGAGGTCAGGATGGAACCTGGGTCACTGAAGCAGTGAGGCATTGACCCTACCAGTTGCTCTGCACGGTGTGTGCGTTGGTACTTGTCCAGCGAGGGGTGGTGGGGAGTCGCAAGGAACATACAGACCTTTAAGTTGGGGTGGGGTGGAAATCTGTTGGGGATGCATTGCTATTATTGTCAAGGAGAGGGTGGTGGATGGAGATGCTCTGTAAATAAGATAAGATCTCTTTATTAGTCACACGTACGTTGAAACACACAGTGAAATGCATCTTTTGCGTAGAGTGTTCTGGGGGCAGCCCGCAAGTGTCGCCACGCTTCCGGCACCAACATAGCATGCCCACAACTTCCTAACCTGTACGTCTTTGGAATGTGGGAGGAAACCAGGGCACCTGGAGGAAACCCACACAGACACGGGGAGAACGTACAAAATCCTTACAGACAGTGGCTGGAATTGAACCTGGGTCGCTGGTGCTGTAATAGCGTTATGCTAACTGCTACACTACCATGGTGTGGGGAGGGTGTCACAGGGAATGCAGTGGAATTAACCAGGTCTCAAGACCTTGCCCTGCCTAATGCAGTTGGGTTGACAGAGTTTGTGTGATAGGTGTCCTTTTCTGGAAGTGAGCGGTTTCAAATTCAATGGGAGGGCAGGTCAGAATACAATGCTGTTTTGTTTCCTGTGAAGAAAGCTATTTATCTGGGTTTAAATTTCAGACAGCAAATGTAATCCACCCAGCCCACTGCAGGAGGAGTGCAGCTTTAGCAGAAGCACGGTGTTCAGCTCTGGGCTCCATGTGTCTAGGAGGGTGGATTTACACAAACCAGCAAATACTGGAAATATTCTGTCAAACTCCCTCTGGGGAGAGACGCAGAATTCAGGTTTGAGGTCAATGACCTTGTGTCAGAACTGGTGCAACTTCAGAATGATCACCAAGGGTGAGAGTGTTAAATTAATGAGAGGAGGCTACGTACACTTGGGCTGGATTCTGGTGATCACCATTGCCTGAACATAGAACATAGCACAGTACAGGCCCTTCAGCCCACAATGTTGTGCCGACATTTGATCCTGCTCTAAGATCTATCTAACCCTTCCCTCCCACATAGCCCTCCATTTCTCTATCATTCATGTGTCTATTTAAGAGTCTCTTACATGTCCCTAATGTATCTGCCCGCACAACCTTTGGCAGTGTGTTCCAGGCACCCACCACTTTTTTTTGAAAAAGACTTACCCCGACATCCCCCTTGTATGTCCCTCCAATCACCTTAAAATCATGTCCCCTCATGTTAGCCATGGTCGCCCTGGGAAAAATTCTCTGTCTGTCCACTTGATCTATGCCTCTTATCATCTTGTACACCTCTATCAAGTCACCTCTCATCCTTCTCTCCAGAGAGAAAACCTCTAGCTCATTCAACCTATCCTCATAAGATGTGCTCTCCAATCCAGGCAACATCCTGGTAAATCTCCTCTGCACCCTCTCTAAAGCTTTGACATCTATAATGAGGCGACCAGAACTGAACACAATACTCCGTGTGGTCTGACCAGAGTTCTATAGAGCTATAGAGTTCTACAGAGCTGTGCCAGCCACATAAATACCATGGCTGTCAGAGGTCAGATATCTTCTGATGAGTGACTTTCTCCCTTCCTGACACCTCAAAGTCATCTACAATACACAAGTCGGGAGAGTTATGGAATTTTCTCTACTGGTTGGATGAGGGCAACTCCTGAAGCTCAACACCATCCAGGTCAATGGATGCTGCCAGGACTTGAGGCCTATTATAGGGAGAGGTTGGGCAGACTAGGACTTTATTCCTTGGAGCATAGGAGACTGAGGGATGACATTATAGAAGTATATAAAATCATGAGGGGCGTGGATAGGGTGAATGCTCGCAGTTTTTTTCCCCCAGGGAAAGGGAATCAAAAACTAGAAGGCATAGGTTTAAAGTGAGAGGGGAGGGATTTACAAAGGACCTGAGGGGTGGCAACTTCACCCAGAGGGTGGTCCGTATATGGAACGAGCTGCCAGAAGAAGTGGTTGAGGCAGGTACAATAACAACATTTAAAAGCAATGTGGGCAGGTAAATGAATAGGAAAGGTTTAGTGGGATATGGGACTAGCTTAGATGGGCATCTTGGTCAGCATAGAGCAGTTGGGCCGAAGGGCCTGTTTCTGTGCTGTGATAAGATGAGATACCTTAGTCACATGTACATTTGAAACGCACAATGAAATGCATCTTTAGCGCAGAGTGTTCTGGGGGCAGCCCGCAAGTGTCGCCATGCTTCTGGCGCCAACATAGCATGCCCACAACTTCCTAACCCGTACACCTTTGGAATGTGGGAGGAAACTGGAGCACCCGGAGGAAACCCACGCAGACACGGAGAACATACAAACTCCTTACAGACAGTGGCTGGAATTGAACCCAGGTCGCTGGCACTGTAATAGCGTTACGCTAACCGCTACACTACCGTGCCTGCCCACTCACTCTGACAAAGCAACACACTTGATCTAACGTCATCACCACCCTATATATTCCTTCCCTCTGTTTCTGGTGCACAGTGGCTATGGTGTGCATCATCTACAAGATGCACTCCAGTTGCTTCTATAACCTGTGACCTCTGTCACCAAGAAGGGTGCACAGGAACGCCACCACCTGCAGCTTCCCCTCCAAGTTGTACACCATCCTGATTCGGAAATACATCGCCAGACCCCCTTCATAAATGCATCTAAATCCCAGAACTGCCTCCCCATCAGCACTGTGGGAGCACCTTCACCAGAAGGCCCATAGTGGTTCAAGAAGGCTAGGATGACTTTCCTTGGAGAGTATGAGACAGTGGGGTGTATAAAATCATGAGGGGCATAGATAGGGTGAATGAACTCTGTCTTTTTCCCCAGAGTTGGGAAATCAAGAACTAGAGGGCAAAGGTTTACAGTGAGAGGGGAAAGATTTAATAGGAACTTGAGGTGCAAACTTTGTGCACAGAGGGTGGTCCATATATGGAATGAGCTACCAGAGGAAGTGTTTGAGGCAGGTACAATAACAACATTTACAAGACTGTTGGACAGGTACATGGATTGGAAAGGTTCAGAAGGTGATGGGACTAACTTGAATTGGCATCTTGGTCAGCATGGACCAGTTGGGCTGAAGGACCTGTTTCCATAACTACATGACTCTACAATTCTAAGGCGGCTCATCACCACCTTCTCGAGCATTTAAGGACAGGCCTTGCAATGATACCCAGATCCTGAAAATTGAATGAATAAATAAAACAAAATTGTGGATTATCTAAGAATTTAAATTAATTAGGTGGGATAGGTATATAGAAACTTCAGCCTTTTGATGGGGGAATGGAGTACAAATGTCCAGGTTGCATTGTTAATGAACAATGGTTGAATGGTCTGGATGGAATAAACTAGAAGATTTATTTTCCTTATAGCAGTGAGGTCAGTAACTAAGGGAACATATTTGTTAATTGGCAGAAGGATTTGGAGAGAGGTGGTGGAAATTTAGGAAAGTTTTATTTTGCTTTAGCGGGGGTGAGGTTGTGGAAGTGAGAGAGCAGTCGAGGCATCTGCATGGACTCTTGAAGAGCTGTAACTTGCAGAGCTGGAAAGTGGTGCTAACCCAATGCCTGTTGTGAGCTAGCATGCTATAATGGGCTGAATGGCCTATTCTGTAATTACAATGATGCAAATACAGCACAAGACTTTTCTACTTAAAGGCCTTTATAGAAGGAAAATGAGGGATCTTCTTTCAGAGTTTTGGGACGTGGACTTCTGTCCCACAAACGCATGTATCCTACAACTGAACTTGTTGACAAGAAGTCAAAGGTTATGAAGCCAAAGTGGGTGATGGGAGTTGAGGTGAATTTGACCTGATGTGACTGAAGGTTGGGAAGGGTGAATAGCCTTTATTTTTGTTGACCGGGATCACGTTGTCTGTGGCCCTTTCAACATGAAGGGGTTTTGGTCAGGACCCTTCTTCAGGAGGACGAACTTCAGGTCCTGAAGAAGGGTCCTGACCCGAAACGTTGACCGCCTGCTTTTCTCCACGGATGCTGCCTGGCCTGCTGAGTTCCTCCAGCATCATTGTGTTTTTCATCTAGATTCCAGTATCTGCAATCATAATCGGAGAACAGGACCTTCAGCCCAACCCATCTGTGCTGACCACAGTGTCCACCAAGCTAGTCCCATTTGCCTCCATTTGGCCCATATCCCTCTAAACACCTCCCTCCATGTACTTATCCAAATGCCTTTTAACTATTATTGTATCTGCCTCGGTCACCTTCTCCGGCAGCTCATTCCATATATGCACCACCCTCTGCGTGAAGAAGTTGCCCCCTTGGGTCCCTTTTTAAATCTTTCACCTCTCACCTTAAAGCTGTGTCCTCAAAAACTAGAGTTCCCTTTCCCTGGGAAAATTACCATGTGCGTTCACCCTATCTAAATCTCTCATGATTTTGTACACCTTTTGTTTCTCTGAAAGGGTTTTTGTCTTTTGTTTTGCGTATTTAAATTTTTGGGGAAAATTGAAACCATTGTCTTCAGTCCTTGCCTGCAGCGCTTCCTGGCCACAAACTGCACCTCGCTGTGTCAGTGGGTGAAGTCCAAACCAAACCATTTGCAACTGTTGTACTTGATAAGCTTCCTGAGGTCAGTGTTCCTCTGGTTCTGGTGCCCCTGTTTTAATCACCAGGTTGATGTGAGCTAAGTGCAGTGGCACTCTCTCTTCGTGGGTCAAAGTTTGGGATTCCAGAGACTAACTCACAAAATTCCAGGTTAGTCCTCCAGTGCACTGCTGATGGAGGGCTGCGCTGTTGAACATAGAACATGGAACAGTACAGCACAATACAGGCCCTTCGGCCCACAATGTTGTGCCGACCTTTAAACCTCGCCGAAGACTACCTAACCCCTTCCTCCCACAGATCCCTCAATTTTAAATTCCTCCATATGCTTATCTAGCAGTCTCTTGAATTTGACCAATGTACCTGCCTCCACCACCACCCCAGGCAGCACATTTCATGCCCCAACCACTGTCTGGGTAAAACAACAAAATCCCTCTGATACCTCCCTTGAACTTCCCACCCATTACTTTAAAGCCATGCCCTCTTGTATTAAGCATCGGTGCCCTGGGAAAGAGGTGCTGGCTGTCCACTCTATCTATTCCTCTTAATATTTTGTACACTTCTATCATGTCTCCTCTCATCCTCCTTCTCTCCAGAGTAAAGCCCAAGCTCCCTCAGTATTTCCTCATAATGCATACTGTCTAAACCAGGCAGCATCCTGGTAAATCTCCTCTGCACCCTTTCCAACAGAGAGATATTGGAGGTGCCATTTTCAGCATGAGATGGAGTCACACAGCACAGAAATGGGCCCTTCAGCCCATCATATCCATCAACTACATTTCAATACCAATCCCATTTACCAGCACTTGGTCTGTCACCCTCTATGCCTTGGCAATTCAAGTGCTCATCTCAGTACTCAAATGTGAGACCCACCCTTTTGTAGGCATTGTGTTCCAGATTCCAACCACCATCTGGGTGGAAAAGAATCCTCCTTGGATTCCCTCTAAACCTCCAGTCTAGTACCTTGAACCTGTGCTTTCTAGTTTTAGACACACTTGCTATGGGAAAAGTTTCCCTTTATTTCTCCTATCAATACCCCTCATTTATTTTGTAAATTCAGTCCCTGGATGGATGTAAAAATTCCCTGGAGGCTGGGCGGTATCTCTTGTGCCCTGACCAAATATATCACGCGGTGCACACCACCAAACAGATTTGTTCATTATCACACTGCTGTTTATGGGAGCTTACTGTGCACAATCTGGCTAGGTACCACACAGACTGTAAAGAACTTTAAGATGACCTTGGCATCTGGTGTCTGGGAGCCGTACTGGACTAGAAATCCAGAATCCTCGACTAACAATGCAGAGATATGAGTTCAAATCCAATTGTGGTATTTGGGAATTTGAATTAATTAAGTAAATCTGGAATAAAAACCTACCATTAGTAACAGTGGCTGTAAAATTGCCAGATTGTTGTGAAAGTGTAACTGGTTTACAGAAGTCTCTCAGGGAATCTGTCATCACTAGATCTGGCCTCTGGGACTCCAAACCTGTAGTAATGGGGTTAACTCCTTGCTGCTTTCTGGAAATAGCTGGCAAACCACAATGGGAGCTGAGCAATGAATACTGCCCTTGCCAGGGACACCCACAACTCATCAATGAGTAAAAATAATCTCTGGAATTTCCTTCCTAAATGTCTTTGTTGCTCTGTCCCTTTTCTGCCATTTTAAGATGCTCCTTAAATCCAACCTCGTTGACCAAGGTTGGGTCACTGTAGCTTCTGTGTGCAGTTACTGAATGGGTAGAGATGTAAATGGCATCATTTATTAAAAGCAGCAATTCCACTAAGACTCGGTACAACAATATATCATTCCTCCCAGTTCTTAAAGGTACTCTGCACATTTGTGCTTGTGTGCATACGCATACACCACAGAGGAGCAGCTTTGTGACCAGTTTTGTCAGAGAGTGCAATTTGTGAATGTTCCTATGGTAACCGTGTAGATAAATTTAGGCCTATGAATCATTTTTCTGTAGCCTGTCTGTAGCTTCGTAGCCCAGTAAATAAAGCTGCTGGAAATGTTCAGTGGGTCAGGCAGCAGCAAAGGAGAGAAGAGGTGACGTTCCAAGTTGGTAACATTTTATCAGGGCAGCACAGTGGTGTAGGTAGTAGAGCAGCTGCCTCTCAGCTTCAGCAACATGGGTTTGATGTCGACTGGTGCTGTCTGCATGGAGTTTGCACGTTCTCCCTGTGTGACTGTGTGGGTTTCCTCTGGGCGCTCTGGCTTCCTCCCACGTTTCCATCTCGTGCGTGACCCTCCCCACCACTGAGGGTGCCTTCAAAAGGCGGCATCCATCACTAAGGACCCTCACCATCTGGGACATGCCCTCTTCTCATTACTACCATCGGGGAGGAGGTACAGGAGCCTGAAGACCCACAATAAACGCTTCTTCCCCTCCGCCGTCAGATTTCTGAAACACCCACGAACACTACCTCGTTATTCTTCTTTGTTTCACACTATTCATTTATTTTTGTCACTTATGGTAATTTTATGCCTTCGCACTGTACTGCTGCCCCAAAGCAACAAATTTCACATCTTATAAGTCAGTGATATAAATCTGATTCTGGCAACCCAAAGTTGAACAGGTTGGTAAGTTAAAAGGCCAAGTAAATTGTCCCTGGCGTGTCGACTAATGTAGGGGGTGCAGTTGATGGACAAATGGGATCAGTGTAAATAGGTGTCTGATGTGGGCTGTAAGGACCTGATTCTCTGCAGTAGACTGGTTGCATCAGAAAAGCAAGTTAAGGTGCACTTTAGCCCCACCTGCGTGCCTAGTTCCTGTCACACTTCACCACCTTGTCTGACAAAAGTATCTTTGATTTCACAAACATTTTATGAATTAACAAAAGCCTATAAATTTCAGCTTTGCAATTTTAATTCAATTCCCCACCCACATCCTGCAAACCCCTCCCTGGCCTCAACATCATCTCTTTTGATGAAGCAAGTTCCAGATTCCTGCTCGCCCTTGTATGACGAACCAGCTTGAGATGACCTAACTCCAATTTTGAGGTAATTTCCTCTGGGTTTGAACTCCAGCTTTAGTTGCCTTGTGTCACCTTGACGCAGCCAAAGGGTTTAAGCCACATGTCAGTCCCGGATGGAATCAATGAACAGAAGTGCAAGTCCTCGGGCTGATTGAGTTTTAAAAGTCCCAATGCAGGGTCTCGACCTGAAACATTGACAATTCCTATCTCGTCCCTACAGGTTCTGCTCAACCCACTGAGTTCCTCTTGTAGCTGTTTTGTTTTGCAAAGTATTAAAGCTATTGCAAATATTTTGTGTACACACACACACACACACACACACACACACACACACACACACACACACACACACACACACACACACACACACACACTGCTGTGTTGGGGCTGGTAGTTTTTTTTAATGATCGACTGTTTGCCAAAAATCACGTTTGAGAAGTCTGTGAAAAAAAAACACACACCAGCAGTCGGCCCCTGGAATAAGTACAGAGCCTGTCCTCTGTTTACTTATTAACCTGCCTTGTTATTCAATGGAAACATTTCATTTTGACCCTTTGATTGCTGTCCTGCCTCCTATTCTCTGTGCTGACAAGTTGTGAAACTGGCTTTCTCTCCCTTTTGTGTTTGAAGTTTACCTCAAGGCAGGTAATTGCACAACATGTTTAGCGACCGTGCTCACTACTTGTACCTGACCACCAGTTGCCTTCAGGTGAAAGTGTGAATCAGTTGGTTGGATGTTGCCCCAAGCTGTTGTGACCGAGAAGATACATTTTAGTTCGTGGCTACCCAATGTGCTTGAGCCACTTGACCCTACAGATCGATGCTGACGCAGGACTGCAGATGCTGGAATCTGGAGCAAAAAAAACTGTTGGGAGAACTCTGGAGCAACACACCAGGAGCTGGCGGAAAATGTTAGAAAACCCAGCAGGTCAGGCGATATCTGTGGAAAGAGAAACAGTCAACATTTCAACATGGTTTAATGGCAGCAGTTATCAGCACATCGGTCTGACCAAGAAGTTTAACGTTCTGGTAACTGCTGCCATGGAGCCATTTCAACTTGTCCTATCATGAACATTCCCTGGAGGGAGATGGGCAGTCGATGTTTCAGCTTGTGACCCTTCATCAGGACTGGGCTAATATGAAGGGTCGCGACTTGAAATGTTGACTGTCCATCTCCCTCTGTAGATGCTGCTCGACCCACTGAGTTCATCCAGCAGTTGGTTTTATTTGCTCTTCATGTTTCACACAAGCTGCTTCCCATCTTCTCACCAGAGCTGAATTTAGCACTTCTGACTGTGCAGCACCCCATCAGTACTGCATTGGAGAATCAGCCGTGTGCCCTAGTTGCAGAATGGGACTTGACCTTGGACGTGAATGCAGTTGTTTGCTGCTATTTTCCTTCAGATTCAGAAGATTAACATCAAAGTATCAGCTCTTGAGTTGTCCCCAATCTCTCTGGCATATTCCTACACAGGGACCTCACTTGTGGCAGTATAGATGAGGTGTATGGGTAATTGATTTATCATTGTCACATGTAGTGAGGTACAGTGAAAAGATTTTGCTCACATGCTGTTCAGACAGATCATTCCTTACATAAAGCTAGTACTGAAGGAAAAACAATAATGATGCAGAATATGGTGTTCCAGTTCCAGAGTGAGTGCATTGCAGGTAGTCAAATAACAACCTTTCCCTCAATGTCAACGAAACAAAAGAGCTGGTCATTGACTTCAGGAAAGGGGGTGGTGCACATGCACCTGTCTACATTAACGATGCTGAGGTTGAGAGGGTTGAGAGCTTCAAGTTCCTGGGAGTGAACATCACCAACAGCCTGTCCTGGTCAAATCACGTAGATGCCACGGCCAAGAAAGCTCACCAGCGCCTCTACTTCCTCAGGAGGCTAAAGAACTTTGGTATGTCCCCTTTGACACTCACCAACATTTATCGATGCACCATAGAAAGCATCCTATCTGGATGCATCCTGGCTTGGTATGGCAACTGCTCTGCCCAGGACCGCAAGAAACTGCAGAGAGTTGTGTTGTCACAGCCCAGTGCATCACGGACACCAGCCTTCCCTCCCTTAGACTCTGTCTTTACCTCTCGCTGCCTTGGTGAAGCAGCCAGCATAATCAAAGACCCCACCCACCCGGGTCATTCTCTCTTCTCTCCTCTTCCATCAGGCAGAAGATACAGGAGCCTGAGGGCATGTAGCACCAGGCTCAAGGACCGCTTCTGTCTCACGGTGATAAGATTATTGAACGGTTCCCTTGTACGATGAGATAGACTCTGACCTCACAATCTACATTGTTGTGACCTTGCACCTTATTGTCTACCTGTACTGCACTTGCTCTGTAGCTGTGACACTTTACTCTGTACTGTTATTGTTTTTACCTGTACTACCTCACTGCACTCTGTACTAACTCAATGTAACTGCACTGTGTAATGAACGAACACCTGTACGAACAGTATGCAAGACAAGTTTTTTCATTGTACCTCGGTACAAGTGACAATAATAAACCAATACCAAATAAGATGCAAGGGCCATAACGAGATAAAATGTGAGGTCAGGAGTTCTTTATCGTACAAGGGATAGGGAGGAAGAATTGGGAAGATGTTTCATTGCTTGAAAAATGCTATAGTTGTGAAGACGTGTATACAATAGAAGTTGAAGATCATAACTGCGGATGCAGGAAATCTGAAATAAAAATAGAAAATGCTGGAAAACATCTGCAGAAAGAGAAATGGCCAACGCCAAGGGTCTGTGACCCTTTGTCAGAACTGAGAAAGGGAGAGATGCAGACTTTCAATTGGAGGGGGAGGTGGGGATGTGTGGAACACAGGGAATGTTCATGATAGGATGAGTTGAAATGGCTCAATGGCAGCAGTTACCAGAATGTTAAGCTTCTTGGTCAGACCGATGTGCTGGTAACTGCTGCCATTAAATCGTATTGAAATGTTGACTGTTTCTCTTTCCACAGATATCGCCTGACCCGCTGGGTTTTCTAACATTTTCTGTGTTTAGAACATTTATAAATTGCTGCTTTCTTCCACATCAACTGTGCATCCACAGGGGAAGATCTCCCAGTCTTGAACTGCACTACATTCAGAGGCTGTTAGACAGCCTGTATAAATTGGCTTTGGTTGGCCTTGGAGCCCTGAGGTATTAATGACTTTGTAGGTTTGGTTCAGGCTGAGGGAGATCGAAATGCTGGCAGTGACTGCAGCCAGAACTGACTTCCCCACCTTGTAGCTTTGTCATAACTTGGTGTACTAATTCTGAAGGAAAGAAATAGTTTGCGTCAATGCAACTCCAGTTGCATTCTTGCACTATCCCAGAGCACTTTGTAGTTGATGTAATGCTTCTGGAGATGGGAGCCTATTTGCTGATGAGAAGCTCCCTCAAGCACTGAGGTAGATGATCAGAGGTGTGTTTATTTATTTGAGATATAAGTGTTAGCCAGGACCCTAGACTCAGTTTCACATTAACGTGATCTGTGATGCTGTAACAGGCCTTTTCCTAGCGCTCCTCCCCAAGGAGAGTGGATCCTGGTGTCCTGCTCCTTCCTGTAGATTGCAGACAGTGCTGGGCTCCCACTGTGTAACCAGGACATATGCTCAGCATGTAGAGAGTGGGAGAGGGTCAGTGAGAGGTTTGGAGCCATATACATCTGGTTTGTCAAAGCACTGCAAAAGTGAGCTGAAGGTGGAGATACCGGAAGAGGTCACTAAAAGCTTGGTCATAGTTATTCAACACAGAAAAAGACCCTTCAGCCCATCTCTCCATGCTGACCATCAAGCACCTATCTGTACTAATTCCATTTACTGGCACTTGGCTTTGTGATTCACGTGATTATCTAGACAGTACTGATATATCGTGAGACTACTAGCCTCCACGTTGCCTTAGGCAGCGTGTTCCAGATTCCAACTACTGGGTGAAAGAATTCTTCCTTCAGTCCCCTTAAACCTATCCCTCTATATCTTGGAATCCTGAAGGTGCAGCCATCAATGGTGTCATGGATTCAAACCGGAAATGTGGAGATCGGAATAGACACATGGTTTCAGGATTCTCTGCTATTGCTCTCCAGTAGCAGCTGGGGTGTCCTAAATGGATTAAAACTTTCCCTCTGACTTGCTGAGTGGAGAAGTTCAGCCTGAACATTGAGCTGTTGCTGGCTCCCTGGTTTGGGGCATACATGTTGCAATTTATCCTCTTAAAGCCAAAAATTGGCTTGTGCATCAGTACTTAACCAGTAATGAAACCAGGCTCTGCTTAAGGTCTGAATGACACCATGTTATAGAATGGCAACTCCCTGCCTGGCAGTAGGTATGGAGGGCTTGCATTTATGTAGCACCTTTATGTTCTTGGGATGTTGCGAAGGGTGTTAAAACTATTTTGTACTGTTGTACGGTAATTGCTGCTGCAATGTATGAATCTGTCAACCCAGTCAGACAGTAAAACCTCAAGTTGCAATGATGGTGGCATCCATGTTTAGTTGTTCATTGAGGGAATAATATTGGTCAGGGCTCAGGAGAGAACTTTCCTGGTTTTTGAAGTAACCCTACTTAAACCCAAAGGGGAGGTGGTTTGACATGTTTTCTGAGAGATGGGCCTTCCCTAGTATTGGCAGCAAGTGTGCTAGCTGTGATTCTGTGAATGTGTCTGAGGTGGGACTTGAACCAATGACCTTCTGACTTTGGGTTGGAATCAGCTGAGTTGGGGCTGTTGGATCTGGATATTTTCAAATCTGCAGGTTCTTTCAGGAGTCCAAGAATGAGTTGAAGACAACTTGGTGCTTCACAAAGTCTTATTGGAATAGTTTAAAACAAAGAAACAGTCACAGAGCACATGGCACTAACTTTACTACCGGGAGATGAGCTGAGACAAAAGGAACTAAAGATGAGCTAGGGCGGGAGAGAGGGCAAGAGAGAGATTAACAAAAAATGACGTCTCTTATACCTGAGATAAGAGGTACTCCTTAGCTAACAATAGTCCAATCAGGAAACCTGTGGCAACACCAACCAATGAGAAAACACACATTCACCTGATGGACAAACCAATAAGCTAGGACGCAGCCATTCCTCATGCAGCCGCTTGAGGCGTATTAAACACCGTACATGTTTAAACAAAAACTACTTAAGACAGTCGAATCCAACAAGGCTGTTGGGAAGGATTTACAGGGGGTGTGGAGTCAGACCTGCATTTCCATGGAAGCTTCTTACAGCCTTTGGTGGGCTCCAAACGCTTACAGTCCCAAAATGTGGCAGCCGATTTCCCATCTGAAAGCAGCAACACAGGAAGCAACTTGTGTTTGCACAGCCCCTCTTTACTGTAGCCACAGTAGCCCAGGAGCATAGCCAAATGAAAATTTCATGCTGTCACACACAGAGGTCTAACAGATGGGAAGATTTTCAAGGGCATAAGAGATGGAGGAAGGATGTGTCATTCAGTAAGATCTTGGACGATCTTTCACCTCTGCACCACCAACCTGTGCTATCCTAGGACAATTACTATGTTTAGACAGATATTTAAGTAGGCAAGGCATAGAAGGATACGGTCCTAATTTGTTAAATGGGATTGATGTAGATGGACAAAAAGGTCAGCATGGATGTGGTGGGCAGAAGGGTCTGTTCCTGTAAGACTCTAATATAAAACAATCTGATGTCGGAATATGAGCCTCACCAGCCTTGGCGTGGAGAATTCCAAAGAATCATCACCCTCTGGGTGATTTTTTTTTTACCTCTGGCCCCAAATGGCTAACTCCTTGCATTAAGGCTGTTAACTCCTGGTTCTCGGCATCCCAGTCTGTCCCTGCATATATCTTGTTAAGCCATGTCAGTATTTTGTTCGTTTCAGTAAGATCATTTCATGGTCTTCCAAACTGGAGGATGGGGTCAGTCTACTCAACCTCTGACAATGCCCACCTCCCCAGGAATTAACTCTCTCTGATACGAGTTCATCCTCCTCCTCATAGGGAGACCAGACCTGCGCACAATATTCCAGCTGTGGTTTTACAGGGCCCCGATATAATTAAAGTAAGATGTCCTTAACCTTGTATGCAAACCTTCCTGCTACAAAGACCAACATATCATTTACTTTCCTAAGTACATGCTGTACCTGCATATTAATTTTATTTGTGTTCTGGATTCCCAAGTCCCTTTTAAACACCAACAGCACTTAATCTGTCATCGTTTTTATTTAAAAAAATATAATTTGCCTTCGTATTTTTTTACCATGGGAGGAAAGGGATGTGGAGAGAAGGATGTTTGGCAGCTGAAGGCAGGACCCCCAGTGGTGCTGGAGTTAAATTCCGGGATACATGAGGTCTGAATTGGAGGGTTGCAGTTAACAGTAGTAGGATTGGAGGAAGCTGCAGAAACGGAGGGGCGAGTTTATGGAGGGATTTGAAAATGAGGGTCAGAATATCATGACTAAACCAATGTAAGCTCAAGGTGATGGGTGAATTGGACAGTCTAAGTTCAGATCATGGGCTGGGTGATGTTTGTTTTGGGTGATGTCAAGTTTGTGGAGAATAGAATGAAGAAGGAGTGTAGGGGACTAATCAGTGCTGGAGGCAGGGATGGTGTGGTCGAGGGATTCAACAGCAGGTCACCCTGGACAGATTCAGAGTTGGTCATTACTGAAGTGAGAATGTGATTCAAGTTTATTGTCATAGGCATACAAACCAATAAATGCCATGAAAATTTTAGCTTTTTATAGTACAGTACAGAAAAGTCGAATATAAGTTAACAAACTTAAGTTAACATAAATTATACATGTACAACAAAATATAATGACGTTAGTGCAGGTCAAGAAAGAGAGAGAAGAAAGAAATATAGTCTGAGGTAGATAGATTAGTCTAGTAATTGAGGGATTAAGAATTGGTCAGAATGCTGATGGGCAAAGGGGCTATCTCCAGCCTTTCCCCCATTCGACCTGCTCTGACTACAGAGGGTAGCCTTGGTTTGGTGAGCAATCCTACCACAACGCAGGGCAGCACTTCTTCAATACTGCATTGGAAGGTTAGCTGAGATTGTGCATCTGGTGTGGGACTTAAACACACAACCTCCCAGCAATGGCAAGTGTTGCACCAACTGAGCCATAATCATTTCGACAAAACATTACGTACACCTGATTGGACTAAAGCAAAGGGTTGGAGCCTCCAACTTTGGGCTGAATGTAGATGTAGAAAGAAGAGCAAAAGTGGGAGACTGCAGTGCTCATGTTCCCTTATCTTGTTCTTTGCAGAGAATGTGCCAGAAGAGCTGAGGGAGCCGTTTTACACTGACCAATATGACCAGGAGCACATCAAGCCTCCAGTCATCCGCCTGCTGCTTTCCTCGGACATATACTGCCGGGTGTGTGGTCATACACTGCCGCGCGATGAGCTCGGCCCACCACAGGATAACACCGCCGTTCTCCAGGCTCTGCTGCGGAGAGGACTCCAGGTGAAGGACCAAGAGGTGGTGGTGACGGAGGCTGATCTCCGGAAGAAGCCCATCAAAATGGTAAGGGTTGAATGCGTGGACAGGTGTCAACTGGACCCGTGTCCCTTGGGGCAATTTGTAATGCGCACAGTAGCTGCTTCAGAGATCCAGGTCATTTTATGTTGAAGGATCTCTGCACTGCTGCTCAGGGTGTGAATATGTGGGGGTGCCTTACTCACTATTTGTGCTGTTACCTCAATATACTGTTGCAATCTGATCAGTGGAACTGAATAGGGTGAATACAACTGGTGCCCAATACACTTGCTTTGCTCCAGTGACCAAAGATGACCTTGCCTGAAGTACTGTTGGACATAGGAGAGGATGCTGGGACCTGTGACTGACCACTTGCGGTGTTTCCCTTCAATCTTATAACTCTTTCTCGCAGTCTCTCACTATCTCCACTGATCTTTTCTTCTTTAGGTCAATTGTTATCCGCTGCTTTCCATTTCTCGTTCGCCCTCATCCTCCTCCCTGTATTCATCTCTGTCCTCCTGTTTTTGGTAATCTCCCTTTTGGTACTCTAACTCTTGCCTCTATCAAATGGGCTTTTCCGCAGAATAGATACAAGAACTCTGGCTGTTTGTTTTACCCTCACCTTTCCACCCCCACTAACCCAACTGTCCTCAGAAGTAACTGTGTTCTCTGATAACGCTCCTGGTTTGATAGTGTGGTGGCTGCGCTGACTTCAGACTTGAAACCACCCAGTCTTGTGGCTGCTTACTCCCAGCTGGGGCAATGGGCTTTTGAGTTTAAATCCCATTGTAAAGTGTGTTGGTTTTTTATTGTCACATGTACCGAGGTACAGTGAAAAACCTTGTTTTGTTTGCCATCCATACAGATCATTTCACCACATCAGTACAAGGGAAAAGCAATAACTGAATGCAAAATATAGCGTTACACTTAAGAACAAAGTAACAATTACCTCCCCTGGAATGTATTATATACTTAGTCTCTTACAATCACGTTGTGAACTAATTTGGTCCAATAACTGTAGATTCTTTTTCCTTGCTCCCGGTGCCTATTTTTTAATAAGAAATGTTGCTTGTCCCTTTTCTCCCCTGAAGGGTGAAAGGTTATTAGTAGAGTGAATAGCAGCTGTTTATTGGGTGGCTGGTAGCAGGTGGCAGATGGGATTCTGGATGATTATTAATTGTCTGGGGTGATTTAGGAGCTTTTACTTAACGTTAACAAATAATTCCCGTCTTGGGAGGACGTTCTCTGTGTACTCAGTCTGTCAGGGGAGGTGCAGGGCTGTGGAGACCAAGTGACTGGAATGGAACAACCGTGCCAGACCAGGTCACTGTGGTGACTCTGCTGGGTCTCTGGTGGCTGTGGAACTGATCTGAGTCATTAGTGCTCACCATGACACAGTGTGAGTGCACCCACACTGTGATGTCGTTCTCCCCACGGTGGGAGTTGTGTGAATTTGTAATGGGCATATTTTAGAAAATTTTAAAATTTAAATTATGAAGAAATCCATCAATGTTTTTACAGGCTCTTATTATGTTGTTGTTTAGTGTGAACTAGTGGAGCTGCTTTTTCTTTTGAAGAGAATGTTGTTAAGGGATTGGTGGATGAGGTCAAGTGTAGGTAATGAAATTGGAGTGGATTCTGAAGCATCTTTTTTTGAGTACTATATTTGCTTGCATGTAAGATTGTCTCTGTGATGCTGCTTCCTTGTCCAAAGAAACCCATTGGACCAGATATGAGGCACCCTGTTCAGTTCTTGGTTTCAATGAAAGGGAGAGCATTCTGTACTTGAAAGCAGGATCTCACTGGGCTGAATGGCCCCCTTTTGTCCTCAGTGATTCTGTGCATTTTGAGAGATGGGACTCAGTTGGTCAGACCCAAATGAATAGAAAGAGAAAACGAAGGACATCACAGCCCAACTTAAACATTAGATACATTAGATCCTTGATTCACGAGTGCGTGTGTTGCTGGAAGTGTTTCAGTAGGCAAAATGTTTACTCAAGATACTGGGTGAAATGGATAATAGATATTTTATGCATTCCAATGTGCGGAGTGTAGCATGCTATCTCTTTATAGTGGGAAAAATAGCTTTGTAAACGAAAGACTCGTATTCCAAAGTGTCTGTGTGGACAGGTACCATATACCACAAGATTGAAATGCTCACGCTCTGACCATGTGAAACAGTTGCATCCTCCGCCGAACCATTGAAGAGCCAATTAATAATCTCGCAGGTAATGTAATGTTGGATGGAGTTGTTGTTAAAACAGGTTTTCCCCCACCACTGGTAGTCGCTGATATAAAGAGCCTGACCTGTATTCTAGTCTTGGGAGCTGGAGGAGAAAGTCAGTTTACTGTCATCTGCACAAGTCCATGTGTGCACAGGTGCAATGAAAAACTTGCAGCAGCATCGCAGGCACATAGCATCAGATAAGCAGCATTCACAAGAAAAACAAATTATACACAATTTTTCACAAGAGAAAACAATTGGAGCAAAAATAAAGTTCATTGTAGTGCAAAGTGGTCACAGTGTTGTTAAACTGTAGTGATTAGGGTTGTGCAGGTTGGTTCAAGAACTGAATGTTTGAAGGGAAGGAGCTGTTCCTGAACCTGGTGGTGTGGCTTCTGTACCTCCTGCCTGATGGTAGCTGCGAGAAGATGGCATTACCTGGATGATCAGGATCTATGATGTTGTCTTCTTGAGGCAGCGCCTCATGTAGATGCTTCTTATGGTGGGGAGGGATGTGCCCGTGATGTATTGGGCAGAGTCCACTATTCTGAAGCTTCTTGCATTCCTGTGAATTCGAATTGCCGCACCACGCCATGACACAACCAGTCAGGATACTTTCAACAGTACATCTGTAGAAGTTTGTTAGAGTGTTCGGTGACAAACCGAACCTCCTTAACCTCCTAAGGAAGTAAAGATGCTGGCGCGCCTTCCTTGTGATTGCATCTATGTGCTGGTAATAGGCGTTTGATAATAGATCAGTCAATGTGACCAGTGCCTGGAGGTGGAAGGTCACTGACCTTGTCTAAACCCTGTTGGTTGTGACTTTGAGCACTTGAACCCGTTATGTCCATCTCATTGACTGCATGCCCAATAGGATGTGCCCTGAAAGGGTCTGAGCACCCACAATGCGCAGTGGGAAAGGTACTGTGCTGCCACTTTTGAAAAGCAAGGATTTCTCTCTGATGTCCAAGCCACTCGTCCTACAACTAGTCTCATTGAGAAAGAACTTGCCTGATCGTGTTGCTGTTTGTGGGAGTTTCCTCTGCACAAATTGACAAGTGGGGATTCCAGTCTTATTCACGTTGACACATTTTTTGAATTACACTCAATGGATGGAACATGGTTTTAGGTTCTTTTGGTCTTGATACAGATTGGATGAAAGAAAGACTTTATAGTTGGAGGATTTGGCCAACTCTTCTCTCCAACCCTGGTTATTATCCAGTGAATGGTAGGGCTCTGAGGTGTGTGGTAGAACAAAGAGACCTGGGAATACAGGTCCATGGTTCCTTGAAAATGGTGTCACAGGTAGATAGAGTTGTGAAGAGAGCTTTTTGGCACTTTGGCCTTCATAAATCAGTGCATTGAGTACAGGGGTTGGGATGTTATGTTGAAGTTGTACCAGATATTGGTGAGGCCGAATTTAAAATATTGTGTGCAGGTCTGGTCACCTACCTACAGGAAAGATTAATAAACTTGAAAGAGTGCAGAAAAAACTTACAATGATGTTGCTGGGACTTGAGGACCTGAGTTGTAGGGAAAGGTTGAACAGGTTAGAACTTTATTTCCTGAAGCGCAGGAGAATGAGGGGAGATCTTAGAGGTATACAAAATTATGAGGGGTGTAGATAGGGTGAATGCATGCAGACATTTTCCCCTCACGTTGGGTGAGACTAGAACTAGAGGTCATAGGTTTAGGGTGAAAGATGAAATATGTAAGGTGAATCTGAGGGGGAACTTCTTCACTCAGAGGGTGGTGCGAGTGTGGAATGAGTTGCCAGCGGAAGTGGTAGATGTGGGTTCAATTATAACATTTAAGAGAAGTTTGGATAGGTACATGGATGGGAGGGGTTTGGAGGGATATGGTCCGGGTGCAGGTAGATGGGACTAGGCAGAAGATCAGGTCGGCATGGACTGGATGGGCCGAAAGGCCTGTTTCTGTGCTGTAGTGCTCTATGACATTTCAACCTTGCTCCTGAATTTGAATCAGCAATTTAAAGCTGGGGAAACCAACCATCTTCCTTATTGTCATGGTTCAAATTGTTAGCTGTTTTTTGATTTTGTACCTGTTGTTGCAGAAGTGACGGCTTTTGTGTACGTTTGGGTCAGGAGTGAGGGAATTGGGGAGAAAAAAATGTCCCTTTGAGCCTCGTGTCCCATTGAAGGGTATGGATAGGGTGAATGCACACAGTCCCTTTCCCAGGGAAAGGGCATCAAAAGCTAGATGGCATAGGTTTAAGGTGAGAGGTTTAAAAGGGATCTCAGGGGCAACTTTTTCACACAGTGGTACGTATATGGAACGAGCTGCCAGAGAAACTGGTTGAGGCAGGTACAATAACAACATTCAAAACACATTTGGATAAGTACATGGATAGAAGGGGTTTAGAAGGATATGGGCCAAATGTGGGCAAATGGGACTAGTTTACATGGGCATCTTGGTCGGTATGGATGAGTTGGGCTGAAGGGCCTGTTTCCATGCTGCATTACTCTATGATTCTTTGCCAATGATATCTCATCACTTTGATAAGCACACTTAAATCTGTGCCTTGCATTCCAAGTTTGGAATGAGGTCACTTCAAACATAAACTTTATGCTGATCTTTAGTGAAAGAAAGTTTCCTGGAAAAACTCCAATTAAAGATATAATTTCTATGCAATGGATCAGAATTGTATGTTATGTTGAATTTGAACCCAAGAGCACTGAATCTGATTGTCAGGTGTTGTTGCTTTAAGAATTGCCTAACCAGTGGCTGGGTGCTTTTGCCAAATTGTAATTTGAAGAGAAACCAAAATAGTTTTGTTTTGGGCCTCGAGGGCGGAACTGATTTTACTCATGGAGCCAGTTATTTGAAGGTTGGGAAGTAGAGGCTGTCTTGCTTTGGGCAGCGCTACTTGCTGCAGGAGTATGGCCAGGAACTCTTTCTGTTGGGGTCAGCAAAAAGAAAGTAGTGGGGGCTGGTGGTGATGTGGCACATGCAAGCAGTCTGACTGACTGACATGGTGGTGCAGTCTGACTGACTCTTCCCCACCATCCTTGTTCAATGTTTTGCATGAACTCACAGATGACAGAGGTGATCTCAGAAGAGGAGTAGTTTAACTATACGTTGTTTTTTTTAGAACACTGCAGCACAGTACAGGCCTTTCAGCCCACAATGTTGTGCCGACATTTTATCCTGCTCTAAGATCTATCTCACCCTTCCCTCTCATATAGCCGTCCTTTTCTCTGTCATTCATGTGTCTATCTAAGAGTCTCTTAAATGTCCCTAATGTATCTGCCCCCACAACCTCTGGTGGCAGTGCGTTCCACGCACCCACGACTCTCTGTGTAGAAAAAAAACTTGTCTAACATCCCCCTTATACCTTCCTCCAATCATCTTAAAATTATGCCACCTTGTGTTAGCAAACTAACATGACTAACTAACTAAATAATTTCCTTGTGATTTAAAGGAGGCCATTTGGCCCATTGAGTTTATGTTAGCTCTCAGAGAAATCCCATTCCACCAGTAAATTTTCCTGGTCACCCATCCTTCTCATATTCCCATTCACCTACACTAGGGGCAATTTCTATTGGCCAATTAACCTACCAATTTGAACACTCTGGATGTGAGAGGAAACCAGAGTACTTGGAGGAAACCCATATGGTTACAGGGAGAACGTGTGAACTCCACACAGCATCAGGGTCAGGATTGAATCCACATTGTTGGGATGGTGAGGCAGCAGTTCTGTGAGCTGTGCTGCCCACTGCTGATGAAGTGCACCTTAGTTTCTGGGACATTGAGAGGAAACAAGAGCCTGTTATTCATCCTTTGGAGAGAGATCTTTGCAGATCTGTCAAGGGAATCTCGATAACTAGTCTTGGGTTGCTAAGTCTTGCTTGTAGATGGGGCCATCCCTCACTGCAGTTTTAACAATGTGACCTACTTTAATGTAGACTGTTGTTAACATATTCCATATGCTTGCAGTCTGTGACTCTTCTGCTAATCAGAAATGTCAGTCCTTAAGTATCTGCAATGCTGACAGTCTTGGTCTCTCTGGTGTGTAGTCATGCCAAGCTTGCAGCCACTTGCTTTATTCAGCTTTTGACATTGTCGAGTCCCTAGGGTGAGGTTGTGACACCAGCCAGCCACATCACCCATGGTGCGGTATTCCCAACACTACAGGATTGCCTGAAGATCTCCAGGAAGTAAATATTCTCCAGGCTGTTGCTATGAGCAACCCAGGAAAGAGAAATCACAGCATATTTGAAGACAAAATGTGACGTTTCTTGTTTCAACAGTTACAACGTTGAAGTTGGCACTTCACAAAGGATGTTAGAAAGAGCTGGCAACCATTTCAAGGCATTAGCTTGTCGCATATGCAGTAACCATGGCTGGAGTCCTGACTCATTAATGGTCTTTGAGGGTGGGGGAGAGAGTGACTCAATCAGTTACTTGTGAGGATGTCTATCAATGGTATGAAGACAGGCTTAGTTGTATAATACCTAGAGCTTAAATGTCTTGAGGTGTTCAAGTTTATTGTCACAGGCATACATACAAAGGGTATAAATGCCATGAAACTTTGCTTTTTGCAACAACAACACAGTACATTACAAACATTAAGTTAACGAACTTAAATTAACATATTATACATAATTTACACAACAAAATAAATATAACAGCAGCAGTACAAGTTGAGAGAGAGAAAGAAATATAGTTCGTGGTAGTGTTAAGGTTTTACAGGTCAGTTCAAGAACCTGACGGCAGTGGGGAAGAAGCTGTTGTTGAACCTTGAGGTGTGGGTCTTCAGGATCCTGTACCTCCTACCTGATGGCAGCATCGAGAAGAGGGCATGTCCCGGATGGTGGGGGTCCTGGATGATGGATGTCGCCTTCCTGAGACATCACCTCTTGTAGATGTCCTCAATGGTGGGGAGAGCTGTACCCGTGATGGAACTGGGTGAGTCCACCACTCTTCGCAGACTCTTGCGTTCCTCTGCACTGGCGTTTCCGTACCAGGCTGTGGTATGTTGGGGGCCTCTTTTCATCATCACCATTGGAGAGGAGGTACAGGAGTCTGAAGACCCACACTCAATGACTTAGGAACAGCTTCTTCCCATCTGTCATCAGATTTCTGAATGGACCATGAACAGTACTTAGTTATTCCTTTTTTTTATTGCAGTAGTTATTTATTTTGTAACTTACAGTAATTTTTTTTCTTTGCACTGTGCTGTTGCCGCAAGATAAATTTCACAACATGTCAGTGATAATAAATCTGATTCTGAAGTTCGTAGAAGAAAAACTTTCATTTAACTGCACTTTAAAGAGCTCAACAGTCTGAGTTTTTTTAAAAAATGTTTTCACTTTGTATTAACAAGGTAGCCAATCTGCACACAGCAAGATCCCAAAATAGCAGGGGGATGAGCAGTATATCTGTTATTTGTAGGGTAAGTGATGTCATGGACAATGAGTGAACTTTCCTGTTCTTCAAAGTTTAAATATGCACAAAATACATGGCATGTCCTCAATTTAATGTCTCGTTGCAAAAGAGGATGTACACTCAGTACTACACCAAAGTTCTCACCAAGGTCAAATACAGGATTTGGAATCTTAAATGCGACTGGGCCAACCTGACATGACAGTGTGCAGGCACATTGGAATAATGTCAAAGTTAGTTTGGAAAATAGTTGAGCTGTTACTGAGAGTAAATTTTTTGGTTATTATGTCTGGAATTGAGCCATTTTTCAAACTCTGCAACCACCTGCCTCCCCAGTAACAACTTGAATTTCACAAATGGTTCTTTGCTCAACTTTTGGAACAAAGCACTGAATGTGACTTTTCCTTTTCCAACTTGGTGTAGACACCTGGGGTCTAAAGTATGACTTTCTGTTGTTCGTTAAGTGCCAAACTTCTTCCTCCTCGATTCTCTGTGTTTTGCATTCCTCTAATAACTATGGGGGCAGAGCAAATATTGGTACAGGTGAAATCATGGAAATGCATGGCATGGAGTCTGTTTGGCCCATCCTGTCGATGTTGGCTAGATATGGACTTTGGGTTAATCTCACTTCTAGGTCCTTGCCCAGCAGCCCTGGAGGTAATGGCTCTTCCTGTTTTAAATATGGAGAGGGTTTCTGCCTTCATTGCACTTCCAGGCAATGACTCCCAGTCACCCCTCCCCACTGCCTGTCAAGAGAAATAATGCTTTCCCAACTTGCCTCTAATCTTTCTACTGATTAACAAATGCCTACGTCCTAGTTACAGAACTTAGTAGGTTCTTAATGTCTTTGATAATATTTGACACACAATTAGATCATCTGTCCATCTGCTCTGTTCCACAGTAAATAATCCCCATTTAACCAGTCTCTCCTTGGATATATAGTTCTCCATTTTCTGGTAAAGTCCTGGTAAATTTCCTCTGCAACCCCTGCTCTGTTGTCACACCCTTCCTGAGGCTCCTTCATTGTCAGTGTGGAGAGGGGCACGGTGGATTCCCCACTGCCACTGCTTTGCTCCTTCCAATTCACACGTGTGTGTGTGTACCTGTGATTCCATGTACATACGTATGTGGAGAGACATTGCACATGTGTGCACTGATTTAAGATACCTGAGAGATTTTTTTCACCAAGGTTTGACAGGGTGGGATGTTGAAGGCCAATGAATGGTAGCAATTGCATCTGAATTGCAGTTAAATTAAGTTTTGTACATTGCAAATAGAGATTGCTAGATTGTGGGTGGTAGTTCCTTGGTTAATAACAACTATTTGCTATTGACCAGATCAGGGCACAAGTGAGGAGGGTTGGATTTTGTACAGAAGTTCTGAGACCTTTTAACGTTCTGTTAGTGTTTGACATTGGGCCAACCATGTTCCATGCAGCCCACTGCCCACACTTGTCAGTCCATACTCTTCCATTGATTCATCTCCCTTTAGGAGCCTCTGGTACTAATCATCCTGGAGAAAAATATTTCAAAACAGTTTAAATGGATATAAATAATTTGAAGAGCGGGGGACAAAAAGTATTAAGAACCACAAAGCTGCAACTTAAATCTAACTTGTTTTTCTCTTTCCTTGTTCTAATGGTGGGTCTTTGATCTGTAACTCTGTTTCTCTTTCCGCAGATGTAGCCTGATCTGTTGAGTCTTTCTGCATTTTCTTTTTATATTATAGTATGTTTTTATTACAGTCTTTCTTTCTTTCTTGTCATCACATTGTCTAAATCTCTCAAAGCAGTTCAGGAGCTACATTTTGAGCTGCAGTGGTTGTTACATAGACACGTAGATTCCAAGAGTGGTACTGCATGGAAACAGGCCCAAATCATCCATGGCAGCCAAGGTGCCTACCTGAGCTGGGATAGGAATGTACAACTATCTTTGTCACTCGCACGCTAGCTGCTGATATCTCCAGCTACATGCTAACTTCTTCTGAAGGAAGAGGGCAGGAAGTCCATCAGTGAGTATTATGTGATGTGATTGTCACCAATGGCAATATGCAAACCATTAGACAAATGTGCAAAGCTTTCACTGTGGTAAGATTTTGATGATGAGGGGCAAGAAATAGAGGTTTGGGTCCTGAATAATAGAGATTGATGGATTGTGTTAAAATTGGTTTATTATTGTCACATGTACCGAGGTACAGTGAAATACTTTGTTTTGCATGCCATGCATACAGATCGTTTCATTACAACAGTGCATTGAGGTACAAGTAGAAGTTTTTATATTTTATTTCTTTTAATATAAAATAATATAATTTAATATAACAAAATATATTTTATTTTATAGTACAAGGGAAAACAATAACAGAATGCAGAATATAAAGTGTTACAGTTACAGAGAAAGTGCAGGCAGACAATAAGATGCAAGGTCATTATGATGTGGATTGTGAAGTCAAGAGTCCATTTTATCGTACTAGAGGACAATTCAATAGTCTTAATAGCAGGATAGAAGCTGTGCTTGAGCCTGATGGTATGTGCTTTCAAGCTTTTATATCTTCTGATCGATTGGCAGGGGAGAAGAGAGAATGTCCGGGGTGGGGGGGGGGGGGGTCTTTGATTATGTTGGCTGCTTTACTGAGGCAGCAAGAAATGTAGACGGAGTCCATGGAGGGGAGACTGGTTTCTGTGATGTTCTGAGTTGTGTCCACAACTCTCTGCAGTTTCTTGCAATCTCGGGCAGAGCAGTTGTCTAACCAATAACCAGTGATGTCCATGAACCTTGGCTATGAATGAGCAGATTCACCAGAACGTGAATGGGTTTAATGCTATAATCTCAAAGGGGAAACCAATGAAAGTAAAACTGCTCCACTGACTCCTTTGACAATGGTTGATGTTGAAGGTTTGGACCTGTCCATTTGGATTGCTGTGATATTGCAGTGGGCTTCATCTGCCCTCCACCATGTGTGGGTCCTCGACTCTGGAGCTGACAACAGTGGTGTTTCACAAAGCCTGGATTGGATCATTATTGGATTACAACCAGCATTATTTTCCATCCATTCCAGGAAACAGTTGGAAACTCCTGAGCACGGTAGATCAGTGAGGGTTATATTTGTAGTGAAAATCAAAAATGGCAGAAGCTGAGAAATATAAAATGACGGAGACACCCGTCAAGTTGGGCCACATCTGTGGAAAGGGGAAATGGTGTCGGCGTTTCGGGTCAATGATGTTTTGTTGGGACTGGGAGGATGGAGGGGAATAAAATAACTGGTTTTCCCTTTTCCAGTTCTGGTGAAAGGTCATAGTCAAATGGATGGAAACAGGGCCTTCTGGCCCACTTGAGTCCACACCCACTTACACTAATCTCAATTTTATCATTCCCTTTTGACCTGAATTGTTAACTGTTTCTTGTTCTACTAAGGTAGCCTGACGTGCCAAGTGTTTCCAGCATCCTCTGTTGTAGTTGTATGTTGTGTTCGCATATGTGGGCTTCCGGCCTTCTGCATGGTTGGTTGACCTGATACATCTTGGTGTTTAAGAGGTTCTTAAAGGTGCATGAATATGCAGAGAATGGAGGGAGATGGACCATGTGCAGGCAGAAGGGTTTGGGTATCATTAGCTTAATTAGTTCAGCACAACATCGTGGGCTGAAGGGCCTGTGCTGTACTGTATTATGTACATGTTTACCCTGGCAGAGAATGGGCAACTTAATACTACTTGACTTCAAGGTGTTGGAGAGACAAGGGTTAATGCATATTCCCAGCACTAGTGTGTGTTAATTTTCCATTTGGCATGAATCCAGTTAGAGTTGCTAGGTTTTGATTAAATCCAAGACTGGAGAGTAGGAGGAGCAAAGCTGGGCTGCGGCTAGAGTTGTGGTGTTGAATTTTCTGTACCTGATAAGTGTACTTGGCGAGAGTGGTGGGGGGAGTCCTGAACGATGTACAGCTAACATCAGATGTAAAAGATGGAATCTCCTGCCTCCACCCCCTGCTCTGCTTTAAACACTCAAGGTTGGAACCAGAAGTGTTGCATTAGAAGCAGAAAGGGCTGCAGCACCAGCTGTGGTTCAAGATGTGCTTTCACTCTTCAGTCATTATAGCCACTTGAATATATTCAATGCCTGTGATATCCGTGGCACTCTGCAAAGATCAGTGAGACAGGAGACGCTGGGTGAAATGGTTCTGTGTGGGGAAAGAGAGGAGTGTGGAGAGATGGGGTGCGACTAACATTTGGTGAAGGGTTTCTGCTTTCGGATGTTGATAGCAAAAGATGCAACCATCAACTGTAGAGGCAAATGAATGGCAAATACAAACTCAGCCAGAAATGGGGGGTGGGGGGGGGGGGAGTGGAGATCGGAGGGCTGTAGGACTTCTTTATATCTGAGCTCTTGACTTGTCATATAGATTATAAGACCTGGCATCAGCTGTGTATTGCACAGGTTCTGGGTCCCTGCCATTCAGGCCTCGGGCAGTCTGCGGCAGGAGCCGGATCAGTCACGGTGGGAGACAGTACAGTTCTGTATCCCTTACTGCCTCCAGGCCACAGAAGAACTGTCAGCTAGAATCCACCCGGCTGTTAGAAGCCAGCCGAATGCTGGCATTAAAACAATGAAGTGTTGGGAGCAGTGAGGGGAAAATGGGAAACACAGCTGCTTCATAGCAGCTGATCCCTGTTAATGGGGCAGCTTGGTGCTGCAAACACACCAGTCAAGTTTATTTATCTGGCAGTGGAGGTATATTAGGAGCCATTGAAATAGATGTGCTACACTAGAGTGCACATTCTGTACTAACCCAGCACGCTCCACAATGTCTAACGTTTGCTGTCCTTTGTATGAGATGTTTAAAGTGGGTCACACCCTCTCTTGTCTGTAAGGAGTTTGTAAGTTCTCCCTGTATCTGCGTGGGTTTCCTCCGGGTGCTCTGGTTCCCTCCCACATTCCAAAGACGTACAGGTTAGGAAGTTGTGGGCACGCTAAGTTGGCGCTGGAAGCGTGGCGACACTTGTGGGCTGCCCCCAGAATACTCCATGCAAAAGATGCATTTCACTGTGTGTTTTGATGTACATGTGACTAATAAAGATACCTTATCCATTTACGAGAGTTTAACTATTCCCCCAGCACAGGGACTTGAGGTAGTGAATTATGGAGAGAGGTTGAGCAGGTTGGGGCTGTTTTGTATTGGAGCATTAGGAGAATGAGGTGTATATTCTAGAGGTGTGTAAAATCACGAGGGGCATAGACAGGGTCAATGTTTGCAGTCTGTTTTCCATGGTTGGGGGATCAAGAACTCGAAGACAAAGGCTTAAAATGAGAGGGGAGAGATTTAATAGGCACCTGAAGGGCAACTTTTTCACCCAGATGATGGTCCGTATATGAAATGAGCTGCCAGAGGAAGTGGTTGAGGCAGGAACATTAACATTTCAGAATCAGGTTTATTATCACTGACGTATGTCATGAAATTTGTAGTTTTGCGGCAGCAGTACAGTGCAAAACATAAACACAGAAGTTACTATAAGTTACAAAAATAAATAGTGCAAAAGAGGAATAATGAGATAGTGTTCATGGACCATTCAGAAATCTGATGGCAGAGGGGAAGAAGCTGTTTTTGAATCGTTGAGTGTGGGTCTTCAGGCTCCTGTACCACCTCCCCAATGGTAGTAACGTGAAGAGGGCATGTTCTGGGTGTTGAGGGTCCTCAATGATGGATGCTGCCTTCTTGAGGTACCGCCTCTTGATGTCCTTGATGGCAGGGAGGGTTGTGCCCGTGATGGAGCTGGCTGAGTCTACAACCCTCTGCAGCCTCTTTTGATCCTGCACATTGGAGCCTCCATACCAGGCTATGATGCAACCAGTCAGAATGCGCTCCACTGTACATCTATAGAAATTTGCAAGAGTCTTTAGTAACATACCAAATCTCCTCAAATTCCAAACGAAGTGGGGTTGCTGGCATGCCTTCGTGATTGTGTCAGTGTTGTGCCCAAGATAGATCCTGAGATGTTGACGCCCAGGAACTTGAAGCTGCTCACCCTTTCCACCGCTGACCCCTCATTGATGACTGATGTGTGTTCTCCCAACTTCCCCTTCCTGAAGTCCACAATCAATTCCTTGGTCTTGCCGGCGTTGAGTGCAAGGTGGTTGTTGCAACACCACTCAACCAGCTGATCTATCTCACTCCTGTACGCCGCCTCATCGCCATCTGACAACAGTGGTGTCATTGGAGAATTTATCGATGGCATTTGAGCTGTGCCTAGCCACACAGTCATGAGACTAGAGCAGTGGGCCAAGCATGCATCCTTGAGGTGCGCCTGTGTTGATTGTCAGCGAGGAGGAGGTGTTACTACCAACCCGCACTGACTCTGGCCTCCTGATGAGGAAGTCGAGGATCCAGTTGCAGAGGGAGGTACAGAGACCCAGGTTTTGAAGCTTGTTGATTATTACTGAGGGGATGATGGCGTTGAATGCTGAGCTGTAATCGATAAACATTCATTTAAAAGGCACCTGGGCAGGTACATGGATAGGAAAGGTTTAGGGGGATGGGGCAAATGGGACTCTTGGTCGGCATGGACCAGTTGTGCCAAAGGACCTGCTTCCGTGCCGTGTGACACTCTGACAGTTTGAGGAGTAGTTCCTCAAGATTCTGGTTATCATTTCTCCCTCAATCAATATTCAAAGTCAGTCGTGGGGCTACAGAGGCAGTTAGATACTGCAATATGCTTCTGATCATTAGTGCCCCCCAGGCAGAGACTTGGTGCTCCCCCTCCTCCAGCTTGGGTTAACTGCACCTGGTTTCCCCACAGCGCCTCCCACTCAGGTTCTGAGCAGGCCGGTCCAGTTCAACTGCGATTGGTGCTTCCAGACCAATCAACATTACCAAAATAACTTTTTAATTGTTCATTTGCATGACCTGGCCAAGATCACAGGACTTCGAAGGGATTTGATGTGAAACCCTGATGTTTGGGTTGGTGTGGTAAGATGTTGTCAGTCACTGTTCACTGCTTCACACTAAGACTATAACCAGCTCCTTGCTGTGTGAAGCTGAACAGCTTGCAGTCTATTCATCTCCTCGGTTGATGATGATGCATCAGCAAGCTCATTGAAATGCTTGAATGTTACTGCTTCTCATTGCTAACCCAGAGAAGACCTTGCAGTCCACCCCTCCATTTATGGACTCTTATTTTGAATATTCCATCTTCTCGCTCTCCCCATGTCTGCGTGGGTTTCCTCCGGGTGCTCCAGTTTCCTCCCACATTCCAAAGGTGTACGGGTCAGGAAGTTGTGGCGACACTTGCAGGCTGCCCCCAGAACACTACACAAAAGATGCATTTCGCTGTGTGTTTCGATGTACCTGTGACAAATAAATTTCTTATCTTATCATTCTGGCAATGCAGTGTGTCTTGCACAAATTTCCATTGAAAATTTTCCTTGGGGGAATCGATAATGTGTGTAAGTCCATCAATCTGTGCATCCCTACAAGATTCTGGAACATCGGCGTGGTGTTCCCATTAGGCGAATCCTCTTATTTCAAAGTTGCTTCATTCAAACTGCTTGGTAACGTTTTTGTTGCCAAAATTCTCTTTGTCCTGTTGGTTATTTTGGGCATTATCATATGCATCAAATAACAGAGGTATTTTTTGGCACTATAATTAGCAGGGGTAAATTGGTTTCCTTACGAAGGCCCATTGCTTGATGCGTTGTGCTTCATTAATAGGACTTTGTCTAGTTGTTAAATCTTGACCCCTTTATTCTAGGGTAAATGTATATCCTTGTTTTCCTGGGATTAGCTCCAGAAGAATTGTTGTCCCTTGAAAAGAAGGAACCCCGGTTCACAAAAGCAGGTCGGTTGGCAGATTTTGTCTCGTCGTCCTCCTCTCTGAATTGCCAGTCGCTTGTGTTAAGTCTTGAAGTCGAGAGGCAGTGGAATCAGATGAAAAGATGGAGGACCACGTTCTGCATTGTGAAGCAGCTCATTGGCACAGCTGGTAGAGCCACTACCTCTCTGCTCCAGCAACCCAGGTTCACTCCTGACCTCTGGTGCTGTTCAGTGTGGAGTTTACAAATTCCTCCTGGAAATGCATTGGTTTTCTCCAAGTGTTGTGTTTCCTCCCACATCCCAAAGACGTGTACATTGGTAGATTGATTGGCCACAGCAAATTGCCCCTAGAGTGTCAGTGAGGGGTAGAATCTGGGGGTTGTTTATAGGTAAGTGAGGAGAATAAAATGGAGTTGGTGTAGGATTAACATGAGTGGGTGGTTAGTGGTTGGCACAGACTCAGTGCATCAAAGGGCCTGTTTCTGTGCTGGATGACTCTCTGATTCCGAAGTTCCAAAAGGAAGATCGTGTGTCTGGCCACAATTCCCTGTACCCACCATGTGCACACACCCTGTGTCTCCACGATACTGGTACATGCGAGTTTGGAAAAACCAAATTATTTCTTAATGATATCTGAGAACACTTCGATAATATCAAATGCATACAATTGCGTGGAATTTGATTTGTAAGGGATATGGGAAACTATTGGAATATAGGCTGTTGTATTCCTTTTCCGTGGCTGGAATGTGCAACCTATGTCTTGCTAACTTGCACTGTGCATGGTGTGGTTAATATGGTTCCCCTCCTATGCTCATTTTGAGGAAAATGATACTGATGACTGTTTCTCTTTAACAGCAGATTTGGTTTGGTCCTGGAATCTGTGCGGTTTCTAAACCCTCTGTCCTTAGCATTAATCTACCTAACCATTCTCCTGATTAATGTTCCACAGACTGGGCAGTCCAACTGCGCAAGGAATTTACTTCAGACAAAAGTGAGGGCTGATTCTGCTCAAGTCTGTGAACTTGACTTAATCTGGCTCAAATACTGCGTGATTTGGCTTAATAATGATCCACTGTGGAGGGCTGGCACTTGTTTGATTGATGGTTAAATGCCCTCTTCTGCTGCCTCTACTTAAGCCCCTTAATTGCTCTGTGTAAGTTGCTTTGTTGAAGGTCTTCTGTTTAGGAGTTCAAAAGCACCCTCTTGGTTTAAATCTGTTTTGGAGCATTGATTGCCTTAAGCTCTTTTAAACTTTGTTGCATTCCTGTATATTTTTTCTGCCCTTTTCTGTGGGCTTGCTCTGTAACTACAACCAATCTCAGCGACCATTTTGCATTTTATGAAGCTGTGACTTTGGATGTGGGAATGAGTGAACATAGAACATTTCAGCACAGTACAGGCCCTTCGGCCCACGATGTTGTGCCAACATTTTATCCTGCTCTAATACCTATCTAACCCTTCCCTCCATTTCTCTATCATTCATGTGTCTAAGAGTCTGTTAAATGTCCCTAATGTATCTGCCCCCACAACCTCTGCTGGCAGTGCGCTCCACGCACCCACCACTCTGTAAGTAAAAAACTTACCCCTGACATCCCCTTATACCTTCCTCCAATTACCTCAAAATTATGTCCCCTCGTGTTAGCCATTGTCACCCTGGGAAAAAGTCTCTGACTGTCCACTCGATCTATGCCTCTCATACACCTCCATCAAGTCGCCTCTCATCCTCCTCCTCTCCAAAGAGAAAAGCCCTAGTTCACTCAACCTATCCTCCTAAGACATGCTCTCCAATCCAGGCAGCATCCTGGTAAATCTCCTCTGCATCCTCTCTAAAGCTTCCACATCCTTCCTGTAATGAGGCGACCAGAACTGAACACAATACTCCAAGTGTGGTCTAACCAGAGTTCTATAGAGCTGCAACATCACCTCGCGGCTCTTGAATTCAATACCCTGATTAATGAAGGCCCACACGCCACCTTAACAACCCTATCGACCTGAGTGGCAACCTTGAGGGATCTATAGACGTGGACCCCAAGATCCCCCTGTTCCTCCACACTGCTAAGAGTGGGAGTGATCATTTTGCAATATGATAGCTTTACAAGAGACCAAGGGCTTGACTGGATAGTTTTTCCGTGGGAAAGTTTTCTGAATTTTCTGGCTCCAACTTTAGAAGGTTGGCGGATATGTCGATGACTTCAGATGAGCGACTGCTTTTGCTGCATTTATAAGTTTGGGGATGGACTTGTGGTCCTACAACATGAGAATGGGCCCTTCAGATCGTCAAAGTCGAGTTTATTGTCAAGGGCTCAGGTGCAATGGAAAAACTTAGTTGCAGCAGCATCACAGGCGCATCGCATCGGAGACCCAACATTCAAAAGAAAAACATAAGTTAACAACATAAATAAACAACATTAATAACAGAATTTATACAAGCACTCGTTTACAATGCTAATCCCGTTTTATTCTCCTCTCGCTATCTCCCCTCCCACCCCAGATTCTACCACTCACCTGAACGTTAGGGGTAACTTACAATGATCAATTAAACCTACTGACGCTCATGTCTTTGGGAGGTGGAAGGAAACCAGAGTAATTATGAGAGGCAAAGATAGGGTAAAAGCTTTGCTCTGAGACACAAGTCTGAGGGCAGAGGTTTAAGGTGAGTAGGAGGAGATCAGAGGAAGTTTTTTCTTTTTTTCCCCCCCACACAGACAGACACACAAAGACACACAGACTGTGCTTGCCATCTGAGATGCACTACCTGAGAAATAATAGAGGCAGAGACTCTCACACACGTAAGAAGATCTGGATGACCACTTGAATTGCCAAGACTTTGTCGGTTACAGAACAAGTATTGGTAAATGGGACTACAATAGATACTTGCTGGTCACATGGACGTGGTGGTGAAAGGGCCTTTTTCTGTGCTGCATAACTTTGACACCCGAGCAAAACCCACAGAGTCACAGGAGAACATAAACTCCACACAGTTGCCAGAGAAATTTACGGAATTTGTTATCTCGAAGGATCTATGCTGAGCCCAACACATTGATGCAATCACAAAGATTGTCACCAAAGAATCCTGCAAATTTCTATAGATGTATGGTGGAGAGCATTCTGACTAGTTGCATCGCCGCCTGGTATGAAGGCTCCAATGCACACGATCACAAGAGGCTGCAGAGGGTTGTAGACACAGCCAGCTCCATCACGGGCACAATGCTCCCTGCCATTGAGGACATCTCCTAGAAGCAGTGTCTCAAGAAGGCGGCATCCATCACTAAGGACCCTCACCATCCTGGACATGCCCTCTTCTTGTTACTACCATCGGGGAGGAGGTACAGGAGCCTGAAGACCCACACTCAACGATTCAAAAATAGCATCTTCCCCTCCACCATCAGATTTCTGAACAGTCCATGAGCCCATGAACGCTACCTCGTTATTCCTCCTTTTTTTGCACTATTAATTTATTTTGTAATTTATAGCAATCTTGTGTCTTGCACTGTACTACTGCTGCAAAACAACAGATTTCACTTTGTATAAGTCAGTGATAATAAATGATTCTGAGGACTAGAATTGTCATTCTAGATTTGTTTGTGGAGAATTTGTTGTGCCTCCTAAAGTCCTAAACATTCACAACCCTTTCCCTGTTTCCAATATTTCTAGAACTAATGCACAATGTCCAAAGGGGGAAAGAGAACTTTATTCTCCACACTCCCAGAATTTCAGTCCCTCGTGTTTGTCCCAGCACTTTTCTTGTCGTGGGTCCTCTATTCCTGGAGAGTTTGATATAATCAATACCTCATCTAAGGGCATCAGTAAAGTACTGACCCTTGTGGTGAGAGGTCCCAGGTACAGGTCCTGGTCTCTGAGCTGGCTGATCTTCTCCTGTGATGTTTAAGAGATCCACTTCTGCATTTCTGGGGTGTTGTTATTCCTGTTTGCTATCCCGAGATTGCAGCTTAACCAACATCACAAAACCATGACCTAATCGTCGGTCTGGGTGCTGTTAATGGAGCTTGCTGTCTGTAAATTGCCAAGTTTCTTGCATTGAAATGATAGCAGCAAACTATCTGCTGAAGGAACTCAGTGGTTCAAGCAGCATCTGTGGGAGGAAAGGAATTGTCGACGTTCCTCCAGCAGATTGTTTGTTGCGCCAGATTCCAGCATCTGCAGTCTTGTCTCCATTGAAATGATGATTATTGTTCAAATTAACTTCATTGGCATGTACATGCTTTGGAATGTAATGAGATATCCTGAGGTCATGAAAGGCACAATGTAGATGCACGTTTCAAAATCTGCCTTTTCTTCCCCGCTTGCCATGACACCCTCAAACTTCTACCACACAAAACCTATCTGAACACCACCCTTTCAGTGGAATACCACCCTGCAGAATATGCAATCTCTGTTTTGATCTACTATACTTTGAACCCCATAGAATGTCTCCCACTGCAATTAGAATGATAGTGAATCTCATAGCTGGATGATTTGTATTCCAGCTAAAATTAAGTTAAATTAAGTTGTAAGTGAAGTAATTACATTGCCTTGCTAAACAGTAAGGATGGAACAAATATTTTAGAAAATGTTCTCAGCATGCAGGGAGTTAAAAGTCTAGTATATGCACACTCCAATGATCAGCAAGAATTTTGGAGGAAGCAGTCAATTGCAGGCTTCCTGATGTGATCTTTGTTTGTGGCTGAGATGATATTGAAACTGAGCCAATTTAAATTAAGCAGCAGTGTTGAATTTTTTTTATATGCAAACTTTCTTTGTGTAGCTGTTTATGCTGAGGCATTGCATATATGAAAAAAACATTTTTAAAAGTCTGCATTTCCATTGTACCATCTTATGACTTCAGGTTAGCTTTGTCAATGATGGTTCTTGTTTGAAGCTTTGTAGGTGATGTTGTAGGAAATTTTCTTTCATTCCGCAGTATGGTTTTTGGGTCTTGGAGATGGATGCATTTACTATCTCTCCAGTTTTCCCGATCTACCCTAGTAAGTACCCCGTCCAAACTTGCAACCATCAATTTATCCACAGCATGAACACACAATGTTACTATTTTAAAGCATTGTAGTCAAACAGGCTGCAGAAAATGCAATGGACTTATACTGCACTTGCTCTCGTGATTACAGGGATAAGATCCAAACTCCACACTGACAGCACCAGAGGTTGGGATCGATCAGGAGTTGCCGGAGCCATGAGCCAGTAATGTTACTGCACTGCCCTTTATCAGAGTTCATTTTAACCAGCAATGGCCAACTTGTAGATGTGATGTCATGGACAGTTGGAAACTCATCTGATGATTGACTGAAGATAAAAGCTCATTTATGGAGTTTGAGTTAGTTATAACCTTCCTATGGTGTTCACTGAAACTCGAACTTAATCTATAAGGAATGGTTTCGATTCATTTTCACCAATTTTCACTGGAGGTTCCGCTGGACATTTTGATGAGGCTGTTTGCTTTTGAAGAGTTTTCTACTTCACTGCGGTTTCCTTGGCAGGTACGAGAACTCATCATCTCCAAGCTTGGCGTCTTTATTGCTCGAGTAGGACTCAGACCATGGGATCTCTCTGAGAAGGGGGTCTGTGAATCTACTAAATGTTACAGCATAACAATGGACCATCATTCTTGCAGGTCCACGATGGTGGTTGGACTACACATGAACCTTCACCCACCCTTCCATACCTAACTCCATTGGTCCCTGTCCCTTTCTCCCTTTGGTTATCTGGTTTCCTCAATTACTCCTTGTAGTGAATTTCACAATTCACCCACTCACTGTAACAGTGGTCACTCCTGAATTCTTTATTGGATTTATTGTGACTATTTCGTACAGATGAGCCTTGGTTATGGTCTTTTCTCAAGTGGAAACGTTTCTATGTGCAGATTCTTCTAACAGCAAACAGATTTACCTTCTGGAGAAAAGACCCACATTCCTACTTTAGAGCAACAGGTGATAAATTCAATTATTTTGTAATTGGTCTTCAGACCAATGTAAAGTGAGGCAGGTGAGGGAAATTTGACACAAGCAAGATTTGTATCTTCAACTTGCCGCATTTGAGAAGATGATCAGGAATAAGGTCGGTCAGCTTTGACTGTCCCAAGTAGTTCAAATATGTAAGCACAGAGCAGAATTAGGGAAAAGATAATAGATAGATTTTGCCTTTTCTGTAGGGTCTTTTGTAACCTTGGGACATCCCAAAGTGCGTTATGGCCAATGAAATGTGGTGGGTGTTGCAATGTAGAAACCCATTTTGTGCATAGTAAGCTCACTGCTAACCATATTCTGCTACGTAGAACAGAACAGGCCCTTCAGCCCACAATGTTGTGCCAACATAGCTAATCCCTCCTCTACCTACAGATTGCCCATATCCCTCCATTTTCCTCTCATTCATGTGCCCATCCAAGCCCCTCTTAAAAGTCCCCAGTGAATTTTCCTCCACCACCCTATCAGACAACGCATTCCTGGCATCTGCCACTCTGAGTAAAAGAAAAACGTACCCCTCACGTCTGTTCTGAACCTACCCCCTCTTCAGTGAAGTATCTCTTAGATAGTGATTGAGGAATAAACATTAGCCAGGACACTCCCATGCTGTTCCTCAAAATAATGCCTGGAGAGGTTTATGCCCCCTCACACCCTGAGAGAGAAGATGGTGCCTGAGTTTGATATCTCCCTAACAGGTGGTCTCCAACAGTGCAGTTGTACCACAAAGCATAGGTTTTGTTTTCCCTCAAGACCAGAGTGAATTCCCAGCTCCCTGACTGGATGAGTGCTAACAACTGGGCCACAGTTGATGTGACTGAGCAGTTGAATTGGCAAAGACTTGGGCAATAGCTGGGCTCCAGCCCATGCTGTTAATCTTGCGATTGGTGTTCGGGGTTTTGGTGACCTCGTACTTGCAGAAGGGACTGGAAGCACTGACTGCCCATAATTTGATTTAATCTTTGTAATTAGTGCAACTGCAGAGTTATGTAACCACTTTAATCCTTCAGTCAGAAGGGTTCAAGAGGAGACCCAAGCCTAATCCTTAGGAACATGATGAAAGGAACCATTCATCGCTGTGTAGTTGGCTGAGCGGAGATTTAAAAATTGGGGAGGGCAATGAATGTAAATTTACCAGATGATTTTAAAGCGGTTTCACCAGATTAACCTGGCTTTGTAACCCATGTGATTTGAACCATTGTCCCAGTGCCTTCATCTACTGCCTATCTGTGCTCAGGGCTGTAGTTTCTTTCAATTTATGTGGACTGCAAAAGATTTTGATGTCAGTAGCTTGTTGAGGGTTATGCTGTAAATTCATGCAAATTTCTTTTTTGATTATTTTCCTGATTACTCTTGGGTTTTAGCCCCAGGTCCCTGCTGTTTGAGGTTCTGGTAATGGGGAGGAGCTGGGAGCTTTTTTACTCAGCATCTTTCTTTACTGAGTTCACACTGGGTGATCTAAAGAGAGGTGCAAGCTTGCTTTAATCTTTCTTGGATCTTGGTTATCAGTTAAAGTGGCTTGGTTGGTAGCTCTTCTCTGTCTATGCTTCTCACTGTCTCGGTAAAGCAGCCAGCATAATCAAAGACCCCTCCCTCTCCAGACATTCTCTCTTCTCCCCCCTCCCATCGGGCAGAAGATCCAAATGCCTGGAAGTACGTACCACCAGGCTCAAGGACAGCTTCTATCCCATTGTTAAAAACTATTAAACAGCTCCCTAGCATGATAAAATGGACTCTGACCTCACAATCTACCTCGTTATGACCTTGCACCTTATTGTCTGCCTGCACTGCACTTTCTCTGTAGCTGGTACACTTTATTCTGCAGTCTGTCATTGTTTTCTCTGTGCTACCTCAATACACTATTGTAATGAATTGATCTGTTCAGAGGTGGTACCTCAAGAAGGTGACATCCATCATTAAGGACCCTCACCATTTGGGACATGCCCTCTTCTCGTTACTACCATCGGGAAGAAGGTACAGGAGCCTGAAGACCCACACTCAGTGTTTCTTGGAACAGCTTCTTCCCCTCCTCCATCAGATTTCTGAACGGTCCATGAACACTACCTTGTTATTCCTCTTTTGCACTATTTATTTATTTTTGTAACTTATAGTAATTTTCATGTCTTGCGCTGTAATGCTGCTGCAAAACCACAAATTTCACAACATATGTCAGTGATGAGAAACCTGATTCTGATTGTGTGTACAAGACAAGTTTTTCACTGTACCTCGGTACATGTGATGATAGTAAACCAATTTACCAATTTTACTTCTGAGTCAGAAGGTCATGGGTTCAAATCCCACCCCAGGGACTTGAGCACAAAAATGGAGGCCAGCATGTCAGTGATGCACTGAAGGAGTGTTCCATTGTTTGAGGAGCTGCCTTTCAGTTGCATGTTAAATCGCTGTCCTCTGGGACAAATGCCATGGTACTTTATTAAAGGAGAGAGCAGGCGTGTTTGTCCTGGTATCCTGGCTATTGTTTATCCCTTAATCAACATCGCTTTCTTTCTTAAAAAAAACATTGTGATGATGTTTAGATAACCTGTTACTTGGAGCTTGCTCTGCACAAATTGGGTGCTAATGTTTCTACTTTACAGTGGTGACTACATTTTAAATATATTTGATTGGCAGGTAAGTCAACTGGATCATCACAAAAGGAAATTTGTGTATGAATCCAAGTCCCTCCTTCCCTCCCTATCCTGTTGAACGAGCTGCTACGTGCAGCAAACATCTGGAGGTTTTTCTTTGCTTCTGTCCATCCATGTTTTTTCAGGACAAGCTCCTGTTTCCTGATAACCTAACTCTGAACTGGCTGCTGGCAGCCACGTGAGAGACTTGATTCTAGTTCCCTGCCAGTTCATCCCGGCTTTTTGCTTCCCCCACCTCTGCTCTGTGGTAGTGCTCGGCAGTGGGTGCAGAATGGGGAGGTTGGGGTGGACGGGAGACCAAGGAGGAGGAAGGGGAAGACTGTTGCTAAGGGAACAAGTCTTCTTCCATCACTCTACCATTGCAGCAATTGTCTATTGAAGAAAAGACTAAACTGAAACCGAATAAATCAGTTCTGAAGGACAGCAAAACACATATATGGAGTTGATCCCGTTGTTGCCTGCCTGGTTGATTTAACAGAAATTGTTTAATTATTTGCATTTCACCCACTGCATCTGGAGTTATTTCTCTGTTTATGGAGGTGTGTTGTAAGGCTAACCCTTGTTACGGCATAGTAGCGTAGCAGTTAGTGCGACGCTATTACAGCGCCAGAGATCGGGGTTCGATTCCCGGCGCTGTCTGTAAGGAGTTTGTACGTTCTCCCATGTCTGCGTGGGTTTCCGGGTGCTCCGGTTTCCTCCCACATTATAAAGACGTACGGGTAGGTTAATTTGGGGTTTAAAATGGGCGGCACGGACTCGTTGGGCCGGAAGGGCTTGTTACCACTCTGTAAATAAAATTAAAAAAAAAATTTAAATTTGTTGCTTACTGCAGTGTGTTCATTGAATATGCACATGCAATGCAACATGAGCAAAGTAATAACACTGATGGCTCTTGTGCGCATTGATTTATTTGTTCCAACTGCATTAGTCATAGCCGTGAGAGGCTTTCCTGAGCTAAATATGATTACAAGGGACATCTTTCATTGAACAGTCAGCTTTTCTATGCTCTGTAAAACTAATGAGAGAACAGGAACAAAACCCTAATGGTCACTTACAGCTGGCAGTTAATTAACGCTCTGATCTGAATTGTTTTGTGCAGGGTTGTGAGTACTGACTCGTATGGGAGTGATGTGAACATTTGCTCCTTTCTTCTGCTGTCTTTTTTTTCCCCCATTAAAGTTGGACTCGAACAGCCCAGAAACAGGCCCTTCAGCCCATTGCATTCATGCCAACCACTACTTATCTAATACTAGTCCCATTTACCTGCATCCGGTCCATAGCCTTCTATGCCTTGATGATTCAAGTGCTTGTCAAGATGCTGCTTAAACGTCGTGAGAGTACCTCTCTCCATCACCTTGGGCAGATTCTGACTACTCTTGTCCCCCTTGGGTCCCCTCTAAACCTCCTCGCCTTAATACCTATGCCCTCTCTCGTTGTGGACACATTCACCAAGGAAAAAAGGTTCATGCTATCTTCCCTAATAATTTTGTATACTTCTATCAGGTCACATCTCTGTCTCCTCCGCTCCAGGGAGAAAACATGCAATCTCTCCTTATAACTGAAATGCTTCAATCCAGGCAACATTCTGGTGAATCTCTTTGCACCCTTTCCTTCCTATAGTGTGGTGACCATAAGTGCACACAATACTATCAAGTACAGTGTAACCAATGTTTTATAAAGTTTATAAATCCCTGATCTTGTATTCTATGCCATAACCAAGCATCCTATAAGTCACCTTTCTCACCCTATCTACATGTGCTGCCACCTTTAGGGATCTATGGTCTTGTATTCCAAAGTCCCTCTGTTCATCAGTACTCTGAGGCTGTACTATTTACTATGCTTGATCTTCTAAAATGCATCATTTTGCACTTAAATACCAATCTGTAGCCTATGACAGTCCTCCTTGCTGTCTACAACACTAATATTTTTGTGTCATCTGAAATCCTTGGCACAAGATGCTTGAATTCTGGAGAGACAAGAGTCTGCAGATGCTGGAATCTGGAGCAACACGCGAACCACTGGAGGGACCCAGCAGGTCAGGCAGCATCTACAGAGGGAAATGGACAAAAGTCCAGATGAAGGGTCTTGACCCGAAATGTCGACTGTCCATTTCTCTCTATAGTTGCTGCCTGACCCGCTGAGTTCCTCCAGCCCTTAGTGTGATGCTAGAATTCTGTTTTTATTTTTTACTTGAGGTAATGCTTTTGTTCCATTTCCTCTCTAACTGCCCCCATAAACCCATCAATCCAATGACCTCTACAACTTATTCCCACAACAGACCTGCCTCGTCCTATCAGAGACGTTTCCTTTGTCCTATCCCTCCCTCCCTTGCCACCTTTGCTACTTAAAACTAACTTCTCACTTCTTCCAGAGGTCTTCAACCTGAAACGTTAACGGTTTTCCATTCCTGATCTGCTGAGTGTTTCCAGAATTTTGATTTTTTTATTTCTGTTTCAGTACAACTGTGCAGTTAGGATACCAAAAGGCTATTTCAAAGATAGTGGACCTCATTGGTGGGTTTGAAGATGCATAGTCCAGATTGGGAACACCTTCCTTTTCTGAAGGATGTTGGTGAACCAGAGGTTACATGGCAATCCAGAAGTTTCAGTTATTGGTATTGGTTTATTATTGTCACTTGTACCGAGGTACAGTGAAAAACTTGTCTTGCATACTGACCGTACAGGTCAATTCATTAAACGGTGCAGTTACATTGGGTTAGTACAGAGTCCATTGATGTAGTACAGGTAAAAACAATAACAGTACAGAGAAAAGTGTCACAGCTTTACTCTGTACTGTTATTTACTGGTCTCTTACTGAGACCATCTTTGTTTAAATTCTGTTAATTAAGTAATCTGAAATTTATATTTCCCTGCTGCTATTCTGCCTTGAATGCTGGTCCAGAACTTGGGATTAATAGTCCGGTAAAGTACGCGTTGATATTACCATTTAACTTATTACTTAGTTTGCACTGATGTCTTGTTTTTGCTTCACTGTTTGGTATAATTTAGGTTCTGTGTATCGTCTGTACCTATGTGCTTGTGAAGCTGCTGCAAGCAAGTTTTTCATTGTACCTGTACCTCACTGTACTTGTGCACATGACAATAAACTTGAGTTGACTACCTAACCACTTGCTGTTTGTTTGTGGTGTCCTGCTTTGCACAAACTGGCTGCTGGGTTCCTTAGCAACAGTAGCTGTACATTATATATAAAATGAAGAGTTTTTGTATAATGGCATTAACAATCTCAAGAAATTGGAATCAGTGTATTGAGGTAGTACAAGGGAAAAGCAATAACAGAATGCAGAATATAGTGTTACAGTTACAGAGAAGGTGCGGTGCAGGCAGACAAAAAGTGCAAGGGCCATGACAGGGTAGATTGTGAGATCAAGAGTTCATCTTATACAAGAGGTCCATTCAATAGTCTTAACAGCAGGATAGAAGCTGTCCTTGAGCCTGGTGGTACGAGCTTTCAGGCTTTAGTATCTTCTGCCCGATGGGAGGGGGGAGAAGAGAGAATGTCTGGAGTGGGTGGGGTCTTTGATTCTTTTGGCTGCTTTACAAAGGCAGCGAGAAGTGTAGACAGAGTCCATGGAGGGGAGGCTGGTTTTCATGATGTGCTGAGCTGTGTCCACAACTCCCTGCTTTAAGAAGAAATCACCAATCACTTTACAATAGACCAAGTATTTTTATTTTGAAGTGTATTTGGGGTTGTAGTGGAAGGACAACTCATCAGCTGTGAATGCCTGTAAAGACCCCACCCACCCTTTCTTGAAGACGCAACAGATTGCAGATGCTGAAATCTGGAGCAACACAAAAAATGCTGGAGGAACTCAGCAGGTCAGGCAGCATCTGTGGAGGGAAATGAACAGTCCACGTTTTGGGTCGAGACCCTTCATGATGGACTGGAAAGGAAGAGGGCAGAAGCCAGAATAAAAAGGTGGGGGGGCGGGAGGGAGGGTGAGGAGCACAAGCTGGTGAGTGATAGGTGAGTCCAAGTGAAGAGGGGGAAGGTAGGTGGGGAGGGGGAGGGAGGGGAAGTGAGAATGATGCGAGAAGCTGGGAGGTGATGGGTGGAAGAGGCAGAGGGCTGCAGAAGATGGAATCTGATCGCAGAGGACAGTAGACGGTGGAATAAAGGGGAAGAAGGTGGGGAACCAGAGAGAGGAAGGGGTGGGGGATAGTCAGGTTGTGAGGGCAGAGAAGGGGTGATGGGGCCAGAGGGATAAGGGAAAACAAAGTGGGGTGGGGGGGGAAGGAAAACACAGGGAAGTGGTTACCGGAAGTTAGAGAAATCGATGTTGATGCCGTCAGGTTGGAGACTCCCAAGATGGAATGTGATGTTGTTCCTCTAATCTGCATCTAGCCTCTGTTGAAGAGTTTCTTTTGCTCCATTACTAGTTCCATCAAGTGCAAGCGGCTCAAGCTCTTCCTACAGGCTGAACATAAAGATCCCAACTAAAGTTGTCGCACTTCTCTGCAGTGTAGTTGGCTGCTTAAAGCTTAGTAAATTATTGCTTAATTGTTACTGCTGGTTGTTGAATCACTAATATTGTGACTCTTTAACTCCAGTAATTTGACAGCAAAAAATGTATAATTACAAGAGATGCCAGGGAGTGCTTTCTAAGGCATTAGTCTCGACAGAGGGGTCTGTCATTACGTTTTCCTTCTCAGCCTTTCAAATGTTTTATTTCCGACTGTTATCCAACAAATTCTCACATCTTTTATCCTCTGTCTGCTAAAGCTGTTGCTCCTTGTCTCAGGATTGTTTCCTTGGCAACTCTTCAGGATCCCAACTTTTTTTTCCCCTTTCACTTGCAAACCTGGGCACCGCTTGTCAGCAAACGGTTGATCAAGTGCCCTTTTACTTGGAGCCTGTTTAATATGATAATGTATTAAGACCTCTTGAACGTTGGAGTGCCCTCAGACTAAAGTTGACAGAGGAAGCAGCTTTAGGATGGCAGGTAGTGCTGTGGTCTTACAGCTCCAGTGACCTGGGTTCAATCCTGACCTCTGCTGCTGTCTGTGTGGAGTTTGCATCTTCTCCCTGCGACTGTATGGATTTCCTCCCATACCCCAACCATAGGTTGGTAGGCTAAATTCCGGTTGTAAATTGATCCTTGTGTAAATGGTGGTCGGAGAATTGTGGGGGGTGGGGGGAGCAGCAGAGGGGGTGGTGTGTGAGAGAGTTGTAGGGGAATGAGTGGGAGAACAAGGTTGATGGAATTGTTCTCAGAGCCTGAGAAGATTCGATGGGCTGAATGGCACCCAGAGGAAACTGAAAAGATCAGACGTAGGGTGATACAAAACTTGATCAATAGAAGATTTATCGTCCATTTCTCGGGGTGAAAGCTATCAGTAATTGTCCGCAGATGATGTTGAACGACTGCAGGGCAGAGTAGCCATTTCTGATGCACTTGGATGGCTGGTTGGAAGTGTTGGCTGCTAAGAATCAGCCACAAAGTACTGTGAGTCATGGGCCGGACCAGCCAAGGATGTCCGATTCCCTTCCCCGAAGGAACCCGATGTTTTTGTTCCAAGGTTTCATAATTACTGAGATTTTTTTTTTAAAAACTTGTCTAGGTTATTTCACAGAATTTAAATCTGGAGCTGTCCATGGACCCCTTGCCCAGTAATTTAATGGCTTGGGTTTAAAAAAGGCCTTGGGGAAGGAAATCGTTAGGTTCAAGGACGAATTTCCACAGCCTGTGTGCTGGCATTTTGCATTGTCGATGAGTAGAAAGCGCTTTTTAAAAATGTATTTTTGTCCATTCAGTGTTACTGAAACACATTCTATTACAGAGAACGTAGCCTAATGACTAATGGGCTGCAAAACGAGAAATTGGTGGCTTATTCCAGACCATTTTACTCCCATTGTTGTCTGAACTGTTGTCCCTTCCTGTCTGGTAGAGATTCTGCAAGATATGTGGATACTGAAAGTAGTTGCTTTGACTTTTTGGTTATGTACTTGGGGATCTGAGGAGTACACGTTTATTTTACACAGTGGTTGATATCTGGAACTCACTGCCAGAGGAGGTGGTTGAATCGGATACAATTGCTACGTTGAAATGGCATTTAGACAGACGCTTAAGTAGGAATAGTTAATTGAGATGCAGTAATTGTTACATAGACAAATAGTCACAGTTAGTCCATCTCGTCATATAAGGGAACCGTTCAATAGTCTCATCACAGTGGGGTAGAAGCTGTCCTTGAGCCTGATGGTAGGTGCTTTCAGACTCCTGTATCTTCTGCCTGATGGGGGAGAGGAGGGAGAATGACCCAGGTGGGTGGGGTCTTTGATTATGCTGCCTGCTTCACCAAGGCAGCGAGAAGTATAGACAGAGTCCATGGAGGCGATGCTGGTTTCTGTGATGTGCTGGGCTGTGTCCACAACTCTCTATAGTTTCTTGCAGTCCTGGGCAGAGCAGTTGCCATACCAAGCTGTGATGCATCCAGGTAGGATGCTTTCTGTGGTGCATCGATAAAAGTTGGTGAGTGTCAAAGGGGACATACCAAATTTCTTTAGCCTCCTGAGGAAGTAGAGACGCTGGTGAGCTTTCTTGGCCGTGGCGTCTACATGGTTGGATCAGGACAGGCTGTTGGTGATGTTCACTCCTAGGAACTTGAAGCTCTCAAGGGTCACTGCTAGCTTAAACACCACCTGAAATATTTCACTGCCCCCATTGTTTGTTCTTGCAATATGAAGCTTTCAGCTGCTATATCACTAGAGCTGCTCCCTCACAGCTCCAGCAACCCAGCTTCGATGCCGACCTCCAACACTGCCTTTGTGCAGTTTGCACATTCTCCCTGTGGCTCTGCAGGTCTCCTCCCACATCCCAAAGACGTGCTGGTTGGTAGGTCAGTCGCCTGCTGTAAAATAGGCATAGTGTTGGTGGGTGTTAGGAGTTAATGGACGTGAGAAAGAATAGGTTATCGGCAAGTAAGTGGGAGAATGGATGGATGGAGTTGGGGTGGAGTTGCTGGGCCAAATGATGGCCAAATAAATGGAGCAAACTGCTAAGGAAGTGGTAGAGGCAGGTACAGTTACACTGTCTAAAAGACATTTGGATAGGTACATGGATAGGAAAGGTTTAGAGGGATATGGGCCACATGCAGGCAAACGGGACTGGCTCAGGTTGGCCACTTGGTCAGCATGGATGGGATGGGCCGAAGGGCCTGTTTACATGCTGTACAAGTCTATGACTCTATACAGCATGGAAACACGCCCTTCGGCCCAGCTCGTCCATGTCGGCCACGGTGGCCACCTGAGCTGGGATGAGTACATGCTGTCACTCACGGGCTAGATGTTGATGTCTGCAGTCATGTGTTGGTCTCTTCTGAAGGAAGAGGTGGGGGAAGTAGATGGGCATGAGAGAGAACAGGCTACAGTGAATGGCAGGCTGCGAGCTGGCATAATCACGATGGGCTGAATAGAAATTTGAGAAGTTTGAAATGCCATTATGAATGTTGGGATGTCTTGTTACATTAAAACTGCTACATAAATGCAAGTTGTTGTTGGTCATTAAAAAGAAGAGGAAATTTGGCCATCGAGTCCTTGCCAGCTCTCTGTACAACAATCCAGTCAGTTCCTTCCTCCGCTCGATCTATGTGGATCTATTCCATCACATTTCTTGTGAATGCTGCTTCTATGATGCTCTGTGCCCGTGATGCTGCTGCAAGGAGGTTTTTCATTGCACCCGTACGTACATGGACTTGTGCAGATGATAATAAACTCGACTTTGACTTTGCTATCTGATTTCCATTTGGGATCAAGGCATCGAAGGATACAGTCCTAATGCAGGCAAATGGGATTAGTGTAGATGGACAAAAAGGGCCTGTTTCTGTGCTGTACCACTCTGACTCTGTGACTTAAACCTGCACTACAGGAATACCCAATTCTTGCATGCAGAAACATTTGGAGCAAAGTTTGAAAGGAGTCGTGACCAAACATCAGGCTTGTGGTGCATTAAATGAGGTGCTACAGTGTGTCTTACCTTGGCTAACATGTTGCTGAGGTTATTGTGTAATGCGTTATTCATTGCACGCGTTCAGCAGTTAGTATTGCTGGGCTGTTTGAAGTTGAGGAACGATGCTAACTGAGCACAGATTGGAGGCTGTGATCAATACGTTTTTAAACAATGTTGGGATCGGATGTTAAAGTGGCAAGTTAGAGGATCCACCACGACCTTATCACACAGTCAACAGGCCTGAAGGGCTGGTTGGCTAACTCGTTCTATCTGTGTTCCTAGAAAGGCATGTAATTTGAGCCAAGGATATGGCAAAGGTCAAACTTGATGTGTGATAGCAATTATTTTTAAAACAACTTATCCTGTTTGAATGCTGCTGAGTGACCTGTCTTTCTTGCTTTGAAGAATTTTCCTCCCTCTTTGTCTAAGTAAAAACCTAAATCAATGGCTTTTCTCATCACTTCAGTGCAATGAAAATAAACAGTCCTTTCCTTCCCCAGGTGAGCTATTCGTAGTGGAGATGGTGATAGCAATAGATAAGATAAGATTTCTTTATTAGTCACATGTACATCGAAACACACAGTGAAATGCATCTTTTGCGTGGAGTGTTCTGCGGGTAGCCCACAAGTGTCGCCACGCTTCTGGCGCCAACATAGCATGCCCACAACTTCCTAACCCGTACATCTTTGGAATGTGGGAGGAAACCCACGCAGACACGGGGAGAACATACAAACGCCTTACAGACAGCGGCGGGAATTGAACCCTGGTCTCTGGTGCTGCAACAGTGTCATGCTAACCGCTACACTACCGTGTCTGCCCAGTAACGGGGTGGGGGGGGAGGAGGGTGGGAAGGAGGAGGAAGGGTAATGGTGCTGTTTTTCAGGAGCTTCAAGCTTTCACTATCCACCCTCTGCTTTCAAAGAGGGGAAGGTGCAATTAAATTAATTTTGACCTGTGGTTCTCAGACGAGTTGTAGACTGTGGTTGAGCCTGACTTTTAGAATTCTTACTGGCAATTTACTGCACAGTGAATGCAGTGTGGAAACAGGACACTTTCCTCAGCTGGTTGATGACTTCTGCATTTTGCCTTATCAGTGTTCCTTCCTATTCATTTCCCTCTTGGTGGTTATCCATCTTCCCCTTCATTGCAACCACGCTGTTCATCTCAACTGCTCCCTCTGGGCGATTTTAGCGTGAGGTTTGGTGTCACTTTCTAAACTAGTGAGCGAGCACCACCCTTTCAGTCCCAGATAAGCTAAAACCGGCAATTAGGGCAGATAAAAACAAACTGCTGAAGGAAAGCGTGTCGGAGAAACTGGGTAGACCCAGGAGAAAGGGACAGGGAGAGTTTACCCAATTCTGGGTAACTTCCTGTACCCATCCCAGCCCCCATCACCCTTCTTCTTTCCCCTCCTCCACCCACAGCAGGCACGGTAGTGTAGCGGTCAGCGTAACGCTTTACAGCGCCAGCGACCCGGGTTCAATTCCCGCCGCTGTCTGTAAGGAGTTTGTACGTTCTCCCCGTGTCTGCGTGGGTTTCCGCCGGGTGCTCCGGTTTCCTCCCACATTCCAAAGACGTACGGGTTAGGAAGTGGTGGGCGTGCTATGTTGGCGCCGGAAACGTGGCGACACTTGCGGGCTGCTCGCAGAACTCTCTACGCAAAAGACGCATTTCACTGTGTTTCGATGTACACGTGACTAACAAAGAAATCTTATCTCATCCGCCCATTACACACACATTCCTCTCACTGTTGCCACCTTCCTCATTTGGTTCCGTGCTCCACCTTCCTCTCCTATCAGATCCCACCATCTGCAGCCCTCTCACCTCCCAGCCTCTGTCGCTTTTCCCACTCTCTCCTCCTCCATCTGCCTATGTCCCCTCCTCACCTGGATCCACCTATCACCTGCCAGCCCTTGCTCCAGCCCTCCCACTCACATCTTTATACTGACCATCTCCCCTCTATCTTTCAATCTAGGTGAAGGGTCTCGACTTGAAACATCGACTGTCCGTTTCCCTCCACAGATGCTGCCTGACCTGCTGAGTTTCTCCAGCAGTTTGTTTTTGCTCTGATTCCTGCATCTGCAGTCTCTTAATTTATTTCTTTTATGTTTGTTTGCCTGTATAAGAAGCTTTTTAACCATGAATATTTTACGTGGTCATACAGAGTTAAGAATCAGAATGGTTTATTTTGTTTAAATTTGAAACGGAACCCCTTCCACAATGGATATGAAAGCCATTGTACAGGCCAGTTGTCAATAACATTTGCAAAGTGTTTTTTTTAATTCAATCCCACAAGCATACAGAATGAAAACTCTTCTTTCAACTGCAGACTATAATGGTTAAAGCTGAGTCTAAACTTCAGAAGTTTGGCCCTAAATTCTGGGATTTGCTCCCTAAATCTGTGCCTCCCTTTCTTGTTCAAAGATGCTCCCTCTTTGACTGACATATTGACCATCTGACCTGCTCTTTCTGGGGCTCTGGGTATTAAATGTGTTCACATATTTGCCCTTTTGACCATGTGAACCCACTCCCCCGCACCCCCTCCTCTGGACTCCTGCTTCCTCCCACATCCCAAAGATGAGTGGGTTTGTAGGTTAATTGAGGTGCAGTGATTTTGTACAGCAACACATAGTCCTAGGGCAATACAACATGGAAACAACTTGTCCATGTTGGCCAAGGTGCCTACGAGAGCTGGGGTAAGTACGTACGACTATCTCTGTCGCTCACAGGCTAGCTGCTGATATCCCCAGTTATGTGTTGGTCTCTCCTGAAGGAAGAGGAGGGGGAAGTTGATGGACATGAGAGAGCACAGGCTGCAGGGAATGGCAGGCTTTGAGAGCTGGCATAATCACGATGGGCTGAATGGAAAACGAGATGTTTGAAATGCCACGATGAATGAGGGCATGTTTTGTTGCATTCAAACTGCTATATAAATGCAAGTTGTCATTCTTGTTCCGTATGGAATAGGAAGAGGACATTTGGCCCATTGAGTCCTTGCTCGCTCTCTGTACAACAATCCAGTCAGTCCCTTCCTCCACTCTATCCCTGTGGATTTATTCCATCAATTGCCCATCTGATTTGCATTTGAGATCAAGGCAAGACGTCGAAGGATACGGTCCTAATGCAGGCAAGTGGGATTAGTGTAGATGGACAAAAAGGTCAGCATAGATGTACTGGGCTGAAGGGCCTGTTTCTGTGCTGTGCCACTCTGACTCTGTGACTTAAATCCATACTACAGGAATACCCAATTCTTGGATCTGGAAACATTTGGAGCAAAGTTTGAAAAGACTCTTTACCAAACATCAGGCCTGTGGTGCATTAAATGAGGTGCTACAGTGTGCCGTACCTTGGCTAACACGTTGCTGAGGTTATTGTGTAATGTGTTATTCATGTATGTTACTCGATCATCGCTCCTTCTGCCAGTTGTGTAGGTGGTGAGTTCCAGATGCTAAACAACTTCTGTAGAATAACTTCCCTTCCCCACCTGCAGTCGTGTTCCCCACCTGAGGGTCTTTGACCTGAATAAATTCCAATGCAAAATCATTTGCTTATAGAGTGATTGGGCTCCATTGTGGACCCAGTGATTGCCTTTGCTTGTCACCAAGGATTAAGTGATACTGTTGGAAAGCCATGTATGGGGCACCGGTGCTGTTTGCTTGCATTCAGTCAGACTTTGCAAGCAACTCTTGGCATTTTGACAGTGTGATACAGAATATTTGAAGGTTTGACATGCCCTCTTCTTGTTACTGTCGTTGGGGAGGAGATGCAGGAGCCTGAAGACCCACACTTGGTGATTTAGGAATGGCTTCTTGCCCTCCGCCATCAGATTTCTGAATGGTCCATGAGCACTACCTCGTTATTCCTTCTTTGAAACCATAGAAACCGTAGAAAAACTACAGCACAGAAAACAGGCCATTCGGCCCTTCTAGTCTGTGCCGAAACATTATTTGGCTAGTCCCATTTACCTGCCCCCAGCCCATACCCCTCCAGACCCCTCTCGTCCATGTATCTATCCAATTTACTCTTAAAAGTTAAGAGTGAGCCCACATTTACCACATCAGATGGCAGCCCATTCCACACTCCCACCACCCTTTGAGTGAAGAAGTTCCCTCTAATGTTCCCCCTAAACCTTTCCCCTTTCACCCTAAAGCTATGTCATCTCGTACTTCTCTCTCCTAATCTAGGTGGAAGGAGCCTACTTGCATTAACCCTGTCTATGCCCCTCATCATTTTATAAACCTCTATCATATCTCCCCTCATTCTTCTCTGCTCCAAGGAATAAAGTCCTAACATGCTCAATCTTTCCTTATAACTCAAATCCTGAAGACCCGGCAACATTCTTGTAAATCTCCTCTGCACTCTTTCAATCTTGCTGACATCCTTCCTGTAGTTTGGCGACCAGAACTGCGCACAATATTCTAAATTTGGTCTCACCAATGACTTTTACAACCTCACCAAACCATTCCAACTCCTATACTTAATACTTTGATTTATAAATGCCAGGATTCCAAAAGCCTTTTTTTACAACCCTGTCTACCTGTGACTCTACTTTCAAGGAATTATGTATCTGAACTCCCAGATCCCTTTGTTCCTCCGCACTCCTCAGTGCCCTACCATTTACTGTGTATGTCCTCCTTTGATTTGTCCTTCCAAAATGCAACACCTCACACTTGTCTGCATTAAGTTCCATCTGCCATTTTCTGGACCATTTTTCCATTTGGTCCAGATCCCTCTGCAAGCTTTGAAAGCCTTCCTCGCTGTCCACTACACCTCCAATCTTAGTGTCATCCGCAAACTTACTAATCCAATTTACCACATTATTGTCTAGATCATTGATATATACAACAAACAACAATGGCCCCAACACAGATCCCTGAGGCACACCACTAGTCACAGGCCTCCAATCTGAGAAACAACCATCCACAACCACTCTGTCTTCTCCCATTCTCCCATTCAGCCAATTTCGAATCCAGTTTAGAACCTTTTCATGGATACCCATTGACTGAACCTTCTGAACTAATCTCCCATGTGGGACCTTGTCAAAGGCCTTACTAAAGTCCATGTAGACAACATCCACAGCCTTACCTTCATCTACTTTCTTAGTGACCTCCTCAAAAAAAACCACAGGATTCGTTAAACACTATCTACCACGCACAAATCACCCACACTTGATGATTTAGGAATGGCTTCTTGCCCTCCGCCATCAGATTTCTGAATGGTCCATGAACACTACCTTGTTATTCCTTCTTTGAAACCATAGAAACCGTAGAAAAACTACAGTACAGAAAACAGGCCACCATGCTGACTATCCTTAATCAACCCTTGGCTGTCCAAATACTTATATGTCCTATCTCTCACAACGCCTTCCAATAATTTACCCACTACTGATGTCAGGCTCACTGGCCTGTAATTACCCGGTTTACTCTTCGAGCCTTTCTTAAACAATGGAACAACATGAGCTACCCTCCAGTCCTCTGGCACCGCACCTGTGGCTAAGGACATTTTAAATATATCTGCCAGGGCCCCTGCAATTTCTACACTAGTCTCTCTCAAGGTCCAAGCAAATATCTTGTCAGGCCCTGGGGATTTATCTACCTTTATTCGCTGTAAAGCATCAAGTACCTCCTTTTTAATCTCTATATGTTCCATGACACTAGTGCTTGTTTCCCTTCCTTCCATATCCACGATGCCAGTTTCCTGAGTAAATACTGATGCAAAATACTGATTTGCACTATGTATTTATTTTTGTAATTTATAAGTTATCTTTATCAGTCACATGTACATTGAAACACACAGTGAAATGCATCTTTTGCTTAGAGTGTTCTGGGGGCAAGTGTCACCATGCTTCCCACGCCAACGTGGCATGCCCACAACTTCCTCACCCATACGTCTTTGGAATGTGGGAGGAAACCAGAGCACCCGGAGGAAACCCACACAGACACGGGGAGAACGTACAAACTCCTTACAGACAGCGGCCGGAATGGAACCTGGGTCGCTGGCGCTGTGATTGCATTACGCCAAACGCTACACTACCGTAGGGAGTGCTGCGCTCTTGAAAATGTTGTCTTTCCAGTGAAGTATTTTAAAGTGAGGCCTTATCTTCCTTTTGAAAAGCAAAAAAAACCCTCCTGATGCTGGAAACTGAAATTAAAAACAAAAAATTGCTGGAAATAACTCAGCTGAGTATCTCCAGTATTTTGTTTTTTTTAAATCTGCGCTTGAGTGAATTCAAATACTCCAGTAACACTGTTTTGAGTTCCCTTGTGACCTGGTCAATATTTATCCAACTGCGACACTAAAGTGATTTGGTCATTATCGCACTGCTGTTTGTGGGAGCTTGCTGTGCACAAATTGACAGTTGCCTTTTGTGACAGCAGCAACTGCATTCTAGGAAATACTTTGCCTGTGAAGTATTTCGGGATGTCACGAGACGGTGAAAGTTCAATAAGCATCATAAAAGTGCTTCTGCAGAAAGGTTCTTGGACAGGGACATTAGCTGAAAATGTGAGGGGTCCTGCTCTGCGCAAAATCCTGTGTCAGTCCATTCCTGTCAGAAGGATGCACGGATGTTGGGGATTTATTGAGCTGGGGGTGTGTGTGTGTGTGTGTGAGAGAGAGACAGACCCTGAGGTGTCCTATTGTTGCGACAGTCAATATTTATGCAGTTTCATCTGAAACTAACCACGCAAACAACGTTTTTGGTTCCACCCGTTCTGCAGAGCACTCCTTGCATAGGAGTGAGTCATGTGATGTGGAACTGGGCCTTGACCATCAAGCATCTATTTGCACTAATGCTACACCAAGTTTGTTTTATTCTCCTTACATTTCCATCAACTTCCCTCCCCCCAGCTTCTATAACTCACCTACACGCTAGGGGCAATTTACAGTTCCTCGTTAACCTACTGACCTGCATGTCTTTCGGAGATGAGGAAACTGGAACATCCAAGGGAAACTTGAGCGCTCACAGGAAGAACCTGCAAACTCCACACAGACAGCACCAGAGGGCAGGGTTGAATCTGGGTTTCACTTTTAAGGGGACAGGACAACTAAATGGGCTAAGTTCGAAGGAGTTGAACAAATAGTCGTGTTTCAGTTCGGTGCTGTCTGGTGGAACCCAAGACCAAAGATACCACTGTGCCTCTTTGCCCCATTACAGTTTTTCCCTTTGCTGCAGTTTTGAGGTATTCCCCTTCAAAGGAACAGGCATAAACTGAGCAACTCGTAGCAAAACCTCAAACCCAACAGCAAGAAGATATGGGCTCCAGCTTGAGTGTAACATTGAACTATGTTAGATGTTGTTACTGTGTATGCACAGGGCAGTAATGATGTAGAATCCATTGCTTGGCAGGATGAATGCCCATGCATTTGAGAAGCACTTTGGTACTAAAGGTGAAGATGGCCAAGAACTGCACTGATACCTTTTGCATCTGAGGTACTTCCTGAGTGTTGAAGATGACTTGCTTTTATGTTGGTTTAATGAGTTCTAAGATATCTATATTAGTCAAGTGTACATCGAAACACACAGTGAAATGCATCTTTTGCTTAGTGTGTTCTGGGGTCAGACCACAAGTGTCGCCAACATAGCATGCCCACAACTTCCTAACCCGTACGTCTTTGGAATGTGGGAGGAAACCAGAGCACCCGGAGGAAACCCACACAGACATGAGGAGAACGTACAAACTCCTTACAGACAGCGGCCAGAATTGAAACTGGGTCACTGGTGCTGTAATAGCATTATGCTAACCACTACACTACCATGCCGAACCGTGGCTGATGAGACTCTAGGGGGACCATGGACTTTTGGAGGTGGTGCTCTCCTTGGACCATTTATACGGGGCTTCTGCTTGCCATCCCGAACACTGCCTCTCCATTTTGAGCAGCTGTGGGCCAGGGGTTCCCATGAGTTGGTGGGAGTGTGTCACCGTTTAAAGGGAGCTTTGAGAATATTCGTGAATTTTTTCTTCTGGCCACCTAACAATCTCCAGGGAATCTGGGGCAGAGCTGTTTGGGAAGTCGGTTGTTGGGCATGTGAACAACATGAGCTGCCCATTGAAGCTAACTCAGTGTAACTAAGGGCCTCAGAGGCTGGAGATGTTGGCCTGGCAGAACACACTGATGTTGGATCACTGGTGTTGCACAGCCTCAGAATAAAGGGACATCCCTTTAGAACTGAGGTGAGGAGGAATTTGTTCCGCCAGAAGGTGGTGAATCTGTGGGATTTGTTGCCACAGAGGGTGGTGGAGGTCAAGTCATTGGGTGTATTTAAGGCAGAGATTGATAGGTTCATGATTGATAAGGGGGTTTAGGGTTAGGGGGAGAAGACGGGACAATGTGGCTGAAAAATCAGCCATGATTGAATGGTGGAGCAGACGGGATGGGCTGAATGGCCTAATTCTGCTCCTCCATCTTCTGGATCATTTATAATGTAGTCAAATATTGATTTATTATTTTCACTTGTACCGAGGTACAGTGAAAAACTTGTCTTGCATACCGATCGTACAGGTCAATTCATTACACAGTGCAGTTACATTGAGTTAGTACAGAGTGCATTGATGTAGTACAGGTAAAAACAGTAACAGTACAGAGTAAAGTATCACAGCTACAGAGGAAGTGTAGTGCAGGTAGACAATAAGGTGCAAGGTCACAACAAGGTAGATTGTGAGGTCAAGAGTCCATCTCATCGTATAAGAGAACCGTTCAATAGTGGCTTGTGCACAGTGTTCTTTTGTGAGATGCGTGGTATAGAGTCCTGTAGAAAAGTGAGGTAGTCAAGGAACAACAAAGAACAGCGGGAGTAGGCCAGTCGGCCCCTCAAAGCCTATCCTGCCATTCAATATGGTCACGGTTGATCTGACTCTGGCCTTGTCTCTTCTGTGCCAGTTCTGCATGGTTTATTGGTAATTGGTTTATTATTGTCACATGTATCAAGGTACAATGAAAACTGCGTGCCATCCATACAGACTCCATAAGTACATCGAGGAAGTACAAAGGAAAAGCAAGAACAGAATGTGGAATGTTGTGTTACAGTTACAGAGAAAGTGCAGTGCAGGCAGACAATAAGGTGCAAGGGACATGATGAGGTAGAGTAAGAGAATAAGAGTTCATCTTTATTGTACAAGAGGTCTGTTCAAGAGTCTTACAACAGTGGGATAGAAGCTGTCCTTCATCCTGGTGGTAGTGTTTTCAAGCTTTAGTATCTTCTGCCCGATGGGAGGGGGGAGAAGAGAGAATGTCCGGGGTGGGTGGGGTCTTTGATTATGTCGGCTGCTTTATGGAGGCAGCGGGAAGTGTAGACAGAGTCCATGGAGGGGAGGCTGGTTTGTGTGATGTGATGAGTTCTCAAAGTCACATTTATTGCCACGTGCACAGGTCCATGTGTGCACGGATCCAGCGAGGAACTTACTTGCAGCAGCATCACAGGCACATAGCATCAGATAAGCAGCATTCACAAGGAAAACATAAACATAAGTTATACACAATTTTTACAAGAAAACACAATTAGAACAACAAAAACAAAGTCCATTTTAGTGCAAAGTGGTCACAGTGTTGCTGTCCTGTAGTGATTAGGGTTTTGCCAGTTGGTTCAAGAACTGAATGGTTGAAGGGAAGTAGCTGTTCATGAACCTGCTGATGTGGGACTTCAGGCGTCTGTACCTCCTGATGGTAGCTGTGAGAAGATGGCATGGTCCTGACGGTGGGGATCTTTGATGATGGATGTTGCCGCCTTGAGGCAGCGCCTCCTGTAGATACTCCCGATGGTGGGGAGGGATGTCCCCGTGATGTATGGGGCGGAGTCCACTACTCTCTACAGCTTCTTGCATTCCTGTGCATTTGATTTGGTATATCAGACCATAAAGCATTACAGCATAGAAATAGACCCTTCGGCCCATCTAGTCCATGCTGACCTGATCTTCTGCCTAGTCCCATCTACCTGCACCCGGACCATATCCCTCCAAACCCCTCCCATCCATGTACCTATCCAAACTTCTGTTAAATGTTACAATTGAACCCACATCTACCACTTCCGCTGGCAGCTCGTCCACCCTCTGAGTGGAGAGGTTCCCCCTCAGATTCCCCTTCAATATTTCACCTTTCGTCCTAAAGCTATGACCTCTAGTTCTAGTCTCACCCAACGTGAGGGGAAAAAGCCTGCATGCATTCACCCTATTTATACCCCTCATAATTTTGTATACCTCTATAAGATCTCCCCTCATTCTCCTGCACTCCAGGGAATTGAGTCCTAACCTATTCAACCTTTCCCTATAACTCAGGCCAAGTCCCAGCAACATCCTTGTAAGTTTTCTCTGTACTCTTTCATGCTTATTGATATCTTTCCTGTAGGTAGGTGACCAGAACTGCACACAATACTCCAAATTCAGCCTCACTAACATCTTGTACAACTTCAACATAACATCCCAACTCCTGTTCTCAATGCGCTGATTTATGAAGGCCACAGTGCCAAAAGCTTTCTTTACGACCCTATCTATCTGTGACACCATGGTGCAACCAGTCAGGACACTTTCAACAGCACATCTGTGGAAGTTTGTTAGAGTGTTCGGTGACAAGCCGAACCTCCTTAACCTCCTAAGAAAGTAAAGATACTGGCGTGCTTTCCTTAACTCTTGTTTTCCACGACTATCTGCAATTTCTTGTGGTCTTGTGCAGAGCAGTTGCCCTACCAAGCTGTGATGTATCGAGATAGGGCCCTCAATTTCCTGATTTTATTTTCTTCCTAGAAATTTGCTTACTTACTTTTTAATTGCCTCCAGTGATCTAGCCTCTGGGTTAGTGAATTCCACAGGTTCATCGCCCTTGGTGAGAAGTTGTTCCTGCGTACTTCAACTTTAAATGACAGGCTCCCTTATCTTGTAACCAAGTCTCCTTGTTCGAGACTCTCCCACCAGTGGAAACCTCTCAACACCTTGGGATCTTCTGTGTTTCAATAAGATCACCCCTCATTCCTCTAAATTCCACAGAATACAGATCCACCACCTTTGGCTGCTCGTGATGGGACAGCTCGCTCATCCCAGGATTTTGTCCGGAAGACAGCACTCAGCTGCTTCCCACACTAGCGAATCTTCCTTTAAACCATAGAACACTACAGCACAGAAAACAGGCCATTCAGCCCTTCTAGTCTGTCAAAACTTTATTCTGCTAGTCCCATTGACCTGCACCCAGTCCATAACCGTCCAGAACTCTCCCGTCCATGTATCTATCCAATTTATTCTTAAAACTTAAGAGTGAGCCCACATTTACCACGTCAGATGGCAGCTCGTTCCACAAGGGCACCAAACCTTTACGCAGTGCTCCAGGCATGGCTTCACCATTGCTCTGTACCGTTGTAACAATGCTTTTGTATTCTAAACTCCAACCTCCTTACAATCTAGACCAATGTGCTACTTGCCTTCCTAACCACCCTGCTGTACTCGCCTGCTAACCTATTGTGATTTATGCACACCAACATCTAGATCCCTCTGCACTCAACTCATTTCCCAGAGTAGGGGAGTCTAAAACTAGAGGGAGCAGACTTGAAAGGGGAAAGATTTTAAAGAGGACCTGAGGGGCAACCTTTTTCCCCCACACACGGTGGAACGAGTTGCTAGAGGAAGTGGTAGAGGTGGTTACAATTGCAATGTTTAAAAGATGCTTGGAGAAGTTCATGGATGAAAAAGGTTCAGAGGGATGTGGGCAAATGAGACCAGCTTGTACAGACATTTTAGTTGGTGTGAAGGAGTTGGGTTAAAGGGCCTGTTTTCATGCTGTACAACTCTGACTCTATAACTTGCAACCTCTCTCCATTTGGATAATAGTCTGTTAAAGAACTTGACCTTGCATGGTCCCAAACTAAACTCCCAAATGACAGGAGGTCTGCTGAAGAGTAAAGGTTTGAGTGATCCGCTCTCAAGTCTAGAGAGAGGTTGTTCAATGGAAGATTGTATTAAAGTACATTTGCCAAATCTTTTCTACCCCTAAACCACTTCTCCTGTTGTCTCATTGTAACTGTCCATTTTCTGTGAATTTTGCTCCTTGTCCAAGCATATTTGCAGGTTTTAGCCATTAGGTGGCCATGTGGGGCAAGTTTCAGCCTAATTCAGTCACCATCCTTTGCAGGTTTTGTAAAGTTAACTTATCTAACAGTGGATTGTATCACCAGTCACAGAGCAGAAACGTACCCAGCTGTTCAAGTGGAGCGAGTTGTGAATATTTGCCGTTTGACTCTGTGTCCTGACTCAGAGGTCAATGAGAAATAAACTTATAAGATTCCATCACACTACTTGAACGTCCATCCAGAAGGAAAGGTAGGGTTGAAGAATTTCTGGGACAGTTGGCGAGTGGGAGCTCAAATCACAGACTTGAAGATTGAACTGGGACTGCACAATGTTATAGTTTCCCCAATAGATCCTGTTATTTATCAATATCATTTGCTCAATCAAAATTGTAGTTATCATTTAAGATCAGATTACACAGTGGTATTTAGAAGTGCTCGAGTAAACTACAAGGAGCTCAAATGAAAGCTTTTGTTCCTTCACGTTGTTGCCTAAAGTGAGGGAGTTTAGTGCTCAGTGTTTAATCTTTAGTCTTTCTAATGGATGTCTGTCTCTTTTTTGATCTTGTATGCTTCTGATTCACCAGCGTCTCTAATTCCTTAGGAGGTAAAGAAATTTGGCATGTCCCCTTTGACCCCCACCAATTTTTATAGATGCATCGTGGCTTGGTATGGCAACTGCTCTGCTCGTGACCGCAAGAAACGGCAGAGAGTTGTGGACACAGCTCAGCATGTCATGGAAACCAGCCTCCCCTCCATGGACTCTGTCCACACTTCTCACTGCCTTGGGAAAGCAGCCAATGTAATCAAAGACCCCACCCACCCTAGTCATTCTTTCTTCTCCCCCCACTCCCATTGGGCAGAAGATACAAAAGCCTGAGAGCACGTACCACCAGGCTCAAGGACAGCTTCTATCCCGCTGTTATAAGACTACTGGACATCCCCTAGTACAATAAGATGGACTCTTGACCTCACAATCTACCTTGGTATGACCTTGCACCTTATTGTCTGCCTGCACTGAACTTTCTCTATAACTGTAACACTTTATTCTGTATTCTGTTATTGTTTTCCCCTGTACTACCTCAAGGCACTGATGTAATGAAATACTCTGTATGGATGGCATGCAAAACAAAATTTTTCACTGTACCTTGGTACATGTGACAATAATAATTAACCAAAAACCAAGCCAATTTTCTTCCAACTAGTGAATCTCCCCTAGCACTGACCATGGAAGGTCTAGCTGAGGCAGATTTCCTCAAGTGTTTCTGGAGCCCCTGCGTGTGGTCTAGGTAGTGTTTGGCTCTCTGCGTTGGACAGAATGCACTGCTTAAACCCAGAGTGTGTAACACAGATTTATCTTGTGCCTTCTCCTGCGCACATCTCCATAAGTTTGCAACCAACAACTTGAGATTTTAATAGGGATAGGCTTTGAGACTTAACCTCTCAAACATCCACTTGAAGGAACAGACTAACAGAATTATTGGTGATTGCAGCAGTACTTGAATGAGGCTCCTGTGTAGCTAATTAAAGTGTATCAGGTTGCTGGGGTCAAAGGCATGATATGCTAACAAGGAGCCGAGTGTCTTCAGAGAAGTTGGGGGCGGTGGGGGGGGAAGGAGCTCCAGTTTCCTCCCACATTCCAAAGACCTACAGGTTAGGAAGTTGTGGGCACGCTATGTTGGCGTGGCAACACTTGCGGGCTGCCCCCGGAGTACTCTATGCAAAAGATGCATTTCACTGGTGTTTCGATGTACATGTGACTAATGAAAATGTCATATCTTATTCTTGGTGTGAATGTTTAACACACCCTTGCCTAATTCCTGCCTGCACAATCTTCCAATTTGAAAGTATCTGCCTAATAAATATTCCCTCAACTGTTTATTTTCAAACATGGGAGCCAGGAGCTTGCAGAGTGAGTGTTGACAATGACTCATTCTCTGTTGATGATTGATGTCAGTCACCAGGAATTCTTTGGGGGACGTGGCTGGGAATGTTTGGCATTGAGTGCCGTTTGAAGCAGCGGCTGGGTGTTTTGCTGAACTTTGCTTTGAACTTTAGGAGTCAATGTTGTCATCTCGCTGAGTAATCGGGGCTGATTAACCATGGCAATAATGTGTTAGCCTTGCCAGTGATGCCAGACCTTGCTAGTGAATAAAAACATATATGTGGAGAGAAATCTAGTCGTATCCTTCATGTGTAGTGCCTTTAGATTAGTTTAAATTAGTTTATTGTATATACGTCATGGTGCACTGATATTCCTTGTTTGCATTGAAGCTCACAGAATAACTACAACAGAATGGTGCCAAGATTATAGTGCAATCTGAACTATGCAAAAAGAAATGCTAAAGTGACAATCGTGGAATAACCGAGAGAGGTAGTATCAACAGTCTGAGAACTGGCAACACGACGGGAAGGGGATGTGAGAGAGGTGATTGTTTCAGGAGTCTGATCGCAGTGGGGAAGGAGCTGTTCTTGAGTCTTGATGTCTGACTTTTGAGCTCCTGTATCTTCTCCCAGAAGGTAGAAGAGAGAAAAGGGAACGGTCAGAGTGGCAGGCGTCCTTGATGATACCATTAGCCTTCCTGAAATTGTGAGGATGGACAGGATGCAAGGAAGTGATGAGCCTTGAAGTTGTTAGAGAATGCTTGATGTCCACAATGTCCCATTACTTTTACTGTCGGCTAGCCTAGTTTCCGTTCAATAAAAGAAAGCTTTACTTGCTATTAATTTTCATATTGTTGTGACATTTAAAGATATCAGTTGGGTGTAACAAAGGTAGCTAAATTGAGGACTGCAAACTGAACATTAATATTGACTTAAAATAAAGTGCTTTCTTTCTACTGTTTTATGTCACACCTCCTGCCTCTTGTGTTGGAGGTTGTGTCTGCAATTTGTACTCCTGGAGATTTGGGGGTGTGAGCTTGGTTTGTACTTCAGTGCAGGTGGAGGAGGAGGGTTGCAGTGTCCGAGTTGCCACTGTGTTGGGTGCACCAGTTCCCTTCGGTGTATGTGAGAACATTTGCAGCAAGGATAGGGAAAGAATGGAGTTTCTCGGAGTCCAAACCAACATGGAACTGTCAGTTGACAGCACATCTGAAAGTAAAATTTAACCCCTTGCTCTTTGATGACTTTCCTGTGAGGAGATTCTCTCATTGCCACCATTACTACAGGATCTGTGATCCCAATGGGCTGACTGAGGTCCCATGGGCACAGAGGGATGCCAGTTTTGTTGGTGTGAATTTTCTGTGGCATTGTTCAGGGTTGGGCAAAGAGCGATGTATCACGAGCTGCCTCACAACCCTGGAACATGTTGGAAGAGCTATTGTTACTGGAGGCCTTAAGCATTAAGGAGAATTTGAGAATGATTGCACAGGACGAGGCCATTCAGTCCATCAAGATGTATTGCTTTTTCTGTTCTGGCCCCCCAGAGGCTCTGACATCTGCTGGAGAACAGTTTCATGGCTGATATTCATCTGCCTGTCCTATGTTGCCCCATGTATTTGCTGCAGTTGAATGGTTTGTTCCCCCTGTTCTGGATGACACGGTGGTGTAGGAGTAGAGCCACAGACTGAGTGCCAGGGATCCAAGTTCAATCCTGACTTTCAGTGCTGTCTATGTGGAGCTTGCATGTTCTCTCTGAGACCACGTGGGTTTCCTCTGGGTGCTCCAGTTTCCTCCCACATTGGATTAATTATCCACTGTAAATTGTCCCTAGTGCATAGTAGAATCCCAGGCTGAGTTGATGGGAATGTGGGGAGAGAATTTAAACCTAAAATGGGATTGATGTAAATGAGTGGTTGAAGGTCAGGATGGACTCAGTGGTCTAAAGGGCCTGTTTTTGTGCTGTATCTCTCTGAAGATCAGCTGGGATTGATGCGCAATTGCATATTGAATCCTTGACGTCTGGCCCACACAGGACTTCGCTCTTGCTTTGCAGTAAAGCGACCAACCGAACTGTCCTGACCACGGCCAATCCAAACGCCAGCCTACCATCAGCACAGAGTCCTGGCCCCAGCACGCATCACAATCTTGTGCCCATTCGCCCTAACACTGCAGTTACCCTTCACTAATAGTCGTGTATTTGTATATAAAGTGGTGCATTTGTTTCTAAAAATCCTGAGCCTTCACACATCTATTTATAAGGAGCCAATCCATCCGAAGAACTTTAATTATTGATAAGATTATTTATCTATTTATTTATTAGTCACATGTACATCGAAACACACAGTGAAATGCATCTTTTGTGTAGAGTGTTCTGGGGGCAGCCCTCAAGTGTCGCCATGCTTCCGGCGCCAACGTAGCATGCCCACAACTTCCTAACCTGTATGTCTTTGGAATGTGGGAGGAAACCGGAGCACCCGGAGGAAACCCACGCAGAGATGGGGAGAACGTACAAGCTCCTTACAGACAGCGACGGGAAATGAACCTGGGTCACTGGTGCTGTAATAGATTTCGCTAACCGCTACGCTACTGTGTCACCAAGCGGACCTGTGTAGTTGTCTGCTCTTCTTGAGTCATACTACCCTCCAGTAAGGTCAATAAATTTCCTTCCCTGAAGTTGGTGGTGAACTAGTTGAGTTTTGCTTCCAATCCAGCGGAGATTTTTGTTGCTAGTTTTTGGTTTCCAAGATATTTTTACAATTTCCGACAGCAGAGGTGTGAAGAGTGTTACCTGCCAACCCTACCGCATCAGAGTAATTGCCCTGCATAATGTGTGGTAATTTTCTTGAAATGTGAAGAATTCTGGCTTGCAAGCTGAAAATTAATAGGTATAGGGTGAGGTATTTTTTAAAATTTAGCTGCACACACAACGTGGAAGTCAGGTGATCTTTGAATGACTAACCCTTGCTACTTTTAGATACAAATGTGTATAGAGTTTTTAAACATGTTTGAAGACAAAAAGGTTTTTAAGTTGCTAATGCCTGCACACAAGAGGTGCAGGAGCCTGAAGTCCCATATCACCAGGTTCAGGTACAGCTACTTTCCTACAACCATCAGGTTCTTGAACCGACCTGCACAACCCTAACCCTACCTCAGCAACGGAACACGACGGACCATCTCTTGCACTCCAGTGGACTTGTCTCTGATTGTAGATGCAAGAGACTGCAGATGCTGCTATCTGGAGCAACACAAAAATCATTGGAGGAACTTAGCGGGTTGGGCAGCATCTGTGGAGGGAAATGGGAAGTAGATATTTTGGGTTGAGACCCTTCATCTGAACTGGAAGGGTCTCGACCCGAAATGTCAACTGTCCATTTCTCTCCACAGACTGGTATTGGTTTATTATTGTCGCTTGCACCAAGGTACAGTGAAAAACTTGTCTTGTATACAGTTTGTACAGATCAATTCATTACACAGTGCATTGAGGTAGTACAGGGTAAAAACAATAACAGAATACAGAGTAAAGTGTCACAGCTACAAGGAAGTGCAGTGCAGGTAGACAAGAAGGTGCAAGGTCATAGCAAGGTAGATTGTGAGGTCAAGAGTCCATCTCATCGTATAAGGGAACCGTTCAATAGCCTTTTCACAGTGGGGTAGAAGCTGTCCTTGAGCCTGGTGGGTACGTGCCCTCAGGTTCCTGTATCTTCTGCCTGATGGGAGAGGAGAGAAGAGAGAATGACCTGGGTGGGTGGGGTCTTTGATTATGCTGGCTGCTTCACCAAGGCAGTGAGAGGTATAGACAGAGTCCATGGAGGGAAGGCTGCTTTCTGTGATGTGCTGGGCTGTGTCCACAACTCTCTGCAGTTTCTTGCTGTCCTGGGCAGAGCAGTTGCCATACCGAACCATTATGCATCCAGATAGGATGCTTTCTATGGTGCATCGATAAAAGTTGGTGAGTGTCAAAGGGGACACTGCCTGACCTACTGAGTTCCTCCAGAGATTTGTGTGCCTCTTGTTGTCTTTTTTGCACTAAGGCCTTGTCTTTGCATTCTTTGTTTCTCTCCAGTATAATTTTATGTATGTTATATTCTGTGTGTTGTCTGTACTAATGTGCCTGTGATGCTGCTGCAAGCAAGTTTTTAATTGCACGTGTACCTCTCCATACTTGTGTATGTGACAATAAACTGTACTTGACACTATTCGAGGGCCGAATGCTGCTGGAACAAGCTGATGTGTGAATCTTTGTTGCTTTCTGCTAGTTTGCTTTGAAACCATTCTTGCGCTCCTGTCAGTGTTTCCCTGAAATGTTTAACATTGTGGGGCAGTCGGGAGAACTAAGTAGACATTGAGAAATGTTTGATTTAGTTTTGTGTTAAAGATTTTAAAAATTGGTCAAAAGCACTCAAAACGTGTTTTTAAATAAAGCAGTTGATGTGTTGTTTTTTTTTTGAAAAGTGAATCTTGCCCACTCCTGGCTATTCGTCACCACACCCTCACTATCCAGTGAAATCCTAGATCCAGCACTGGGCGTGGCCTGGAGTTGGATCAAGAAGTTGTTTTATTATTTCTCCCAGTGTAAACTCTGGGGAATCTTGGCAAGATCCAGTTGTGATGTGTAGAGCATAGGAACTATGCTCCATTGTGTTCAGTGACAGACTTGATGTGGGTAAATTCTGATGACTACTTTTGGAATTGTTGCCGTCTGCCAGGGAGGTCCAGACCTTTGGGTCTAGTTATTGATTTCCTCCACTATAGGTGATGGTTACTTCACATTTCTCAATGTAGTCCACCCCCCCCCCCCCCCCCCCAATGGTTTATAGTATTCTCATCATCCCTTGATCTTCTGTACTCAAGGGAATAGAGGCTCACTTGGGTATGGAGAGGGCCAAGCTGGGGATGTTACCTGGCCCTCCATGCTCTTGGTGTTGTCTTGTATTTTCCAACATAGTCACAAAGGGGAAATTGGAAGCTCCAACTCAGTTACCATATTGGTTGCATCCAAAGGCCAACTGCTTCACCCCTTTCCCAAGCCTCCCAACTCTTAAATGGATTTAACTAGAACAATTTCTAGAAGTCTTTCTGGATCTTATAAATTTGTGGTGAATTACTATATTTGGAACACTAATTGTTTTTTTGGGCGGATGCCGGAGTATGTTCACAGTCGTTGTGTTAGAGGGACTCGCAAGGTAACGATAAGATTACTTGGAAGGTTATTCCAAGGTTAGCCTTGGGAGTGAACTGTGCTTCACCCTGTTGGCTTTCATACAAGCCATGATGCAGGTGGTGGTTTTTGGTCTGCAATGATTTGTAGGTCATGGCTGGATCGGGAGGATGGGATTAGCTGGAAGTTTTGTACTGGGCTGCAGCTAATTGGTGATTGAGCTGTCTACAGTGGGGTCTCAATCTTTGCAACGTTAACTTACCCAAGATAGACCAATGGGCTAAGTGATGGGTTGCTCTTTCTTGAGTTGTCGGATATCTGGGTGAAATAGTTATGGAGCCCCTTTCACTGCTTTAAGGTGAAATGTACAGAGTCTTTCGAAGTCTCATGTAAGCACAATGGACAATTTGTGCATGGCAACATCCCATTACTAATTTTTGGGGTTTGCTGGGGCTGTTTTGAGGATGAGCTTTGGCCAGAGGTCCCTGTTGTTTTGTAAAGGTTTCATGGCACCTTTTGTGTCAAATTTATGTGTTGGTGTGGATTTCACTGTTTGAACCCATGTGCTGACTGACTCAAGTTCTGAATCAAAGCTCACTTCATTCACATAATTGCAGTGTGGTCTCTCTGTTCTTTTCTCCCTTCCTCCTATTTAATATGGTAAAGAAACTGAATTCAAAGGTGTATCTAAAGACCTCAGAGGTTATGTAATAGAGCATTTTCCGAAGTGCCATGAATTCTGGGATTGGATGCCTCCATCGCATTTGGATCTCTAGCCAGATGAATGCTGGAACTGTGCTTGTATGCAGAGAATTGCAATTTGTAGATGGGTATACATGAAGGCCATTTGACCCACCCAACCCATTCTATCGTTTATTTAGAGGGGGGATTATTATCCCAAAACAATCCACTTGCTTTGGCTCCATTTTCCAAAATATCCTCAGCCAGAGAAAACTAAGGTTTTGAGGAACATGAAAAAAATGGTTTGGAGAAATCTTGGACTTAAAAGTATTAACTGAGCCCTCATCCTGTCAACGTGAGAGGTGGAAACCCAATGATCCTGATATCTTGGCTTTGATTGGAAAGTTATGTTCAAGTAACTTTAGAGAGAGGGGGCAGGCAATCGATGTGTTATAACCAAGCATCAGAAGATAGTTAGCGAGAAATCAAATGTGGAATTTAGAAGTAATGTCTTCAACTGGAGAGCAGTGAGACTGTGGAACTTGTGAAGAAAAGCTTTAGGATGCATTGAATGGGAAGTGGGAGGGACACAAAAGACAGGAGATGCTGGAAGCCAGAGCAAAACAAAACTGCTGCAGGAACTCTGGGTCAGGCAGCATATGTGGACAATAAAGGGATAGTTGACGTTTTGCGTCAAGACCCTTTATCAGTACTGACAGTGTAGAGGGAAGATCGCCAGTGTAAATAGGCGAGGAGGAGGGGCAGGCTGGTGGGTGATGGGGGTATCCAGGTGAGATGGGGGATGAGGGGCAGATGGAGGCAAGAAGAGGGGAGACTGGATTCTGATGAGATTTGAAGGATGAAGGGTGGTTGATGAGAGATGGAGAACGAGCTTGAATAGGACTGAATCATCAGTGTGGGATAATTGGATGGATTGGCCTGATGCTGATTATCATTTTGTGGCGTGATGGTACCTGAATGCAAACATATTTAAATATTTAACAATCAGTACCATATGGAATAAATACGTTGGTTGATTTTTGGATGAAATTGTAAATTCTATTCCCTTCTGTGGAGGATGTCGGATCAGTAAGTTGCTGAAAATGATCCAGACTTTGCTAGTCTGGGTCAGTCCAGGAAATGGGTGCAGTGAACGTGTTCTGTCCTTCAGGTGATGCAGGGTCAGTGTTATCCAGTTGAAGTGGTGAAGACTAATGGACAAGTCAGTGGGGATGGAGCATGGATGGGGCAAGGAAGGCCATTCATGATGGAGTCTTAACCTGAAGGGAGATGGGAGATTTGGTTTATTATTGTCACATGTACTGCGATACAGTGAAGGGTTTTGTCTGCCATCCAGGAAGATCATGCCACACGTAAGCACAATGAAGTAGTAAAAAGGAAAGTAGAATGCAGAATATAGTGTTACAGTTACAGAGAAAGTGCAGGTAGACAATAAGGTGCAAGGGCCACGACGAGGTAGATTGAGAAACCAAGAGTCCATCCTTAATGTACAAGAGGTCCGTTCAGGAGCTTTATAACAGCGGGGTAGAAGCTGTCCTTGAGCCTGGTGGTTCGTGCTCTCAAGCTCTTGTATCTTCTGCCCGGCAGGAGAGGGGAGAGGAGAGAATGTTTAGGGTGGGAGGGTCTTTGATTATGTGGATGGAGTCAATGGAGGGGAGGCTGATTTGTGTGATGGACTGGGCTGTGTTCACAACTCTCCGCAATTTCTTGTGGTCTCGGGCAGAGCAATTGCCATACCAGGCCATGATGCCTCTGGGAAGGATGGGCTTATCTTGGAAAACAGCGGATCGAACTGAGCCATTCCCATTTTCCAGTGAGCCTAGTTTTGACAAATGCTGCAATGTCAGGGCATTGCCAGCGGATTGGGACCAAACGAAGCAAAGTGGGATCACCTTTGCAGGTTACAACACCGACCACTTGCACAGCAGCACATTCCAATAAATGTGTTCACAATCTAGGCGGTCTAACTTTCTACCATCCTGTCATAGTAATCCGGCATGGAAACCGGTCCTTCAGCTCACCTAGGTCCACACTGACCGTCAAGCACTTTGAGTAAACACCAGGACCAGGATACAAGCAGGATTCAGCTTTAAAAAGTATTTTATATAAAATCTTAGAGTAGGTAAATTTGACCTTAAAGGCTTAATTTTCTGGTGTGTGGTGGTTTGTAGTACACTCTTGGCTATTTACAGGGGCCACGAAATGAGATTGAAGACTCCACTGATGTTACTGTTGGGTTGTCTCTCTGTGAATTCTTTTGATGCTTCCTCAGGAAGCAAAGGTGAGCCTTTTCTGTTACTGAAGTCCTGGGTAAAAATCATCGCTTTTGCGTTCTTTTCCCCCCCTGCCTTGAGGTGCTCTTCATGGACCCATCTTCACTTGCACTTTCAATTGTATTTGGAACTTCCTGTTTAAGAAGGGAAATTGGGGTAATACAAATTATGGCTTATATTTTGTATTCTATGGTAGTGGTGGAAGGGAGCTCTGTGACCAGTGGTGTTCTGTAGGGATCAGCGCTGGGGCCTCTGTTGTTTGTAATACATATGAATGACTTGGATGAAAATGTAGAGGGGTGGGTTAGTAAGTTTGCAGATGACACACAAATTGGTGGAGATGTGGACAGTGGAAAAAGGTTGTCAAAGGATACAGCAGGATATAGATCAGTTACAGTTATGGCAGATGGAGCTTAATCAGGGCTAGTGGGGTGTTGGAATTTGGGCTGTCAGATGGGAACGTATAGAGTCAATGGCAGGACCCTTAGTAGCATTAAGGTGCATCCATAGCTCCCTAAAAGTGACAACACAAATAGATAGGGTGGTAAAGAAGGCGTACGGCATGCTTGCCTTCATTGGTCGGGGCATTGAGTATAAGAGTAAGGAAGTCACATTGCAGCTGTATAAAACTTTGGTTAGGCCGCATTTGGAGTATTGTGTGTAATTCTGATCACCCCAGTGCAGGAAGGATTTGGAGGCTTTGGAGAGGGTGCAGAAGAGGTTCACCAGGATGCTGCCTGGATTAGAGGGTATTAGCTATACGGAGAGATTGGACAAACTTGGGTTGTTTTCTCTGGAGCGTCAGAGGCTGAGGGGAGACCTGATAGAAGTTTATAAAATTGAGAGGCATAGATAGAGTGGACAGTCAGAATCTTTATTCCAGGGTAGAAATGTCAAAAACTAGAGGGCATAGCTTTGACGGTAAGGGGGGAAAGTTTAAGGTGGATGTGTGGGGCAAGTGTTGTTTTTACACGGAGAGCAGTGGGTGCCTGGAACACGCTGCCAGGGGTGGTGGTGGAAGCAGATACGATAGTGGTGTTCAAGAGGCTTTTAAATAAGCACATGAATATGCAGGGAATGGAGGGATGTGGATCACGTGCGAGCAGAAGGGATTAGTTTAATTTGGCATCATGTTCAGCACGGACATCGTGGGCCGAAGGGCCTGTTCCTGTGCTGTACTGTTCTGTTATTTTGGACATACGAACTTTCTGGTTTGGATAAATAAACTCCACACATACCAAAGTGATTTGTTACTGAACTATGAAGTAAAGGAATTGGTTATCTATATCAACTAATTACCTTATGAATCATCTGACCAATATAATTGCCCAAATTTTTTGCTCTTGCCTAAACACCTGTAAAGATGTGTTGGCATAGTGGTTAAACCACTAGATTAGCATCTAGAGGCTTCTATCAGTGATCCAGAGGCAAAAGTTCAAATCTCACCAGAACAACTTGGGAATTTAAGTATATGTAATTAAATAAATCTGGGATGAAAATGCTATTCTCTGTAACTTCAACCATAAAACAACTGGATTGTTGTAAAAATCCATCTGGTTTACTAACATGACATTAATTAACTGAATGACCTATGTTTAAAGGCATAGGTTTCAAGCTCTGGTCTCTTGTGTGGATGTTCAGCCCCTTTTTGTTGTTAATCAGCCTTTGACCTTTATTCCCCAGGTCCCCATCCATTTTGTTTTATTTTGGTTAGTTTTTTTTAAAAAATGTAAGTTTCATTTACAGCATTTGCGAATTAAAACATTATCCTTCTTGTCCAGGATGCACTCCAGCCCCTGCAATGGTGAACTGTTATAGAGTAATAACAAAATGAGCCTAACTGGCCCATGATGACCCAGATGCTCATCAAAGCTAGTCCCATTTGTTCGTGTTCGATGCGTATCCCTGTAAATCTTTCCGTGTACCTGTCCAAGTGCCTTTTAAAGTGCCACTTCCTCTGGCAGCTCGTTCCATATATGGACCACCCTCTGGGTGAAAAAGTTGCCCCTCAGGTTCCTATTAAATCTCTCCCCTCTCACCTTAAACCTATGCCCTCTAGTTCCTGATTCCCCAACCCTGGGTAAAAGACTGTATGCGTTCACCTTATCTGTGCCCCTTATGATTTTATACCCTGTATAAGAATGCCCCTCATTCTCCTTTGCTCCAGTGAATAATGTCCTAGTCTGCCCAACCTCCCTATAAACTATGTTGGGTTTGTGTTAGAGAATGGGACTGATTGAACAGCTCTTTCCATGAGCTGGCAGAGCCTTAATAGGCCAAATGCAGCCTCATGTGCTGCGTAGTTCCCTGCAGTGATACTCTGTTCCAGAAGGAAGCCCGTGTCAACATCTACCAGTTCTTTGCTGCAGGACTTCAGGAGACCTGTGGCAGTCAGGAAGCAGCAACCTGCTGGGGGAACTGGGGTGACTTCAGCAGAATACTTGAAATGAAGAGACATGGAAACTTGCAGCCAGTTCATCAGTTTCTTCAAATGAGGTTAATGTCCCAGAGCACTAATAGCCCCAGCTGAGACTCCCCAAGCATTTGCTGCCGGCAGCTAGCCATACAATTGGAACTTTCACTGTTGTTGCCTGAGTCATTATTGTGGGAGAGCTTATGAAGATGCCTTAGTTAAATAGTATGAATTTTTTAAAAGTTTTAACGTGGTTTAAATCTTTCTAATTACTTTTCACCCTAAAACTATTTTCTTCTTTCTTTCTTCGTCCTTGCCCTTTCTCTCTCCACCTCATTTTATAATCAGACGCAAACTTCTCCAAATCATTTTAGTCCTGCTGAAGAGGTGAATTTTGAACTTAGCTTTGTTAAGAATTTAGTGTTTTAAATTCACATATATCGGTTCATTAGATAAGTTTATTTTCCTTTAACTACAACAAACAGCAGTTCATGTTTGGTCCATTGTCAATCTAATAACTACAGATTTAAAATTACTTAGAGGTATAAAAGGATTTGGGCGAAATATGGAGACTGGAGGAACTCAGCGGGTCTCGACCTGAAACATTGACTGTCCATTTCCCTCCATAGATGCTGCCTGACCCACTGAGTTCCTCCAGCTCCTTTGAGTGTTACTACAGTGGAATCTATAGCAGCGGCTTTAAGTTAAGATCATCTTCCCCCAGTGAGATTAATGTAACGTCAGCAAGTTTTTAAAAAATCCTCGGCTTGTGCCAGGAAAGCCAGCTATAGGTCGAAGGAGCTGAATGTCTCCCGCTGTGTTGAGCCTTGGCAGAGTTTTCAACCACTGTGAATCCTGGCCAAGTGCATTCCAGCACACAGATGTCCTTTACAGTCAGCCAGTGGCTTGATCTCTGGATGTTTTTCTACTCCCCACCAACCCTGCACCTCCCCCCCCCCCCCCCCCCCCCCACTCCACTCTTCTTTGTTCTGTATGCCAAAGTTTATTGTAACTCCCTCATTAATGCCCCATTAATGAGATAAACTGCAGAATTTTAATTGCCATCTGCTCTGGTTGGGTCAGGCAACATCAAAGAACTGAACATGATTGGCTACTAGCCTTGTGAGCTTTATTTTTTCTGAATGAGAAGATATTTTTTAAAAAAATTATTCTTGAATCAGATCCTCTAATTGTATGGGAGACCCATTAAACCAGCCCACCACGCACAGATCTGCAAGTTTGTGTTTATGAAACAAAGTTAGTCTGTGACGTGCAGCAATTAATTAGGAAGGCAAATGAAATTTTACCCTTTGTTGTAAAGACGGAGTTTAAATAAAAGAAAATGGGGAAATCATTGTTATCAAGACCACATTTGGAGTACAGTTTTGGCTGCATTATTGAGAGGAGGAGGATGTATTTAGTTTAGAAGCAGCTCAAGGAAGGTTTCAAATGTTGATTCTTGAGTTGACAGATTATTGTATGATGCACACTTGAACAGGGTGGGTCTATAGTCCTGTTTAGAAGAATGCAGACTGTCATCACATCCATCTTCTTGTGATTCACAAGAAGGATGAGCGGTGACCTGTTGAAGCACAACATTCAGGGGGCTTGTCAGGGTAGATGCTGAATCTTTTCCCTGTGTGGGGGGGAATCTAGAATTGGGATAAGGGTTCACAAGTTAAATGTGGAGATGAGGAGGAATTGGTTCTGAGGACTGTCAGATATCAGAATTAATTAGTAAGATGCTCAGCAGATCAGGCAGCATCTGTGAAAAGGAAGGGCTAACATTTTAGGTCTGAGACACTCGATCAGAAAAGGGTCTCTGGCCTGATGTGTTAACGGTTTCTCTCTCCACAGATGCTGCCTGACCTACTGAGTCTTTCCAGCATTTTCTGTTTTGTTTTATTTCAGATTTCCAGCATCTGCAGTTTACATTAATTTTTGCTAACTTGTGGGATTCTTTATGCCAGAGAACTGTGGGAGGGAGATGGAGTCATTGAATATAATCAAGGTTCAGATAGTTGGGCATGTATTTGGTGTACAGTGGAGTCGACGGATAAGGAGAACTGGTAGGGAAGTGCAACTGAGAACAAGATCAGACCAGCGGAGCAGCTCACAGACCTGTGGAGCCAACTCCTCCTCCAATTCTTTGTGATTTTAATTCCGTTCTGGATGTGCTTTGCTCAGACTGGTGAAATGAGAGAGAGAGATTCCCCACACAGCTGGTCATCCCTCAACGTTTGGTGATTGAATGCGTTAAGTCCAATAATAGGACATTTAATACACTAAGTTCAAAGGGACCTCTGAGATTTCCATTGCTAAATGACCTCCATTGATCCATGGACTCAATAGAAGGGATACTAACCTGTCCAGCCTTGGAAATCGATCTACCAGCCCTACTGGAGCTACTTGTTTGCTTTGATATCTAAACCAGTTAAACATGTAAATAAATGTGTTATCTCAGCAGCTCAGCAGGTGTCAGTGCTAACTGCTGTCAGTTCCTGGACTTTGAGCAGGAAGATCAGAAGTATGTGATCACAGGACTCTCAGTTAAAGGGGAAGGTAATTTATTGCAGATCAGATGAACCCTGGAAGCAGATATTTTAAACCAGCGCATCAGACAAATTGAGATTGAATTGGTATATAACATGCACACAGTGCTATGATGTAGTCTGCAAATGGGTGCATGGCTATACCCAATTATATGTTGGGGTTGGCTCTGTTTTTGATTTGGTATTGGTTTATTATTGTCACTTGTACTGAGGTACAGTGGAAAAACTTGTCTTGCATACCAATCGTACAGGTCAATTCATTACACAGTGCAGCTACATTGAGTTAGTACAGGTAAAAACAATAACCGTACGAAGTGTCACAGCTGTAGAGAAAGTGCTGTGCAGGTAGACAATAAGATGCAAAGTCACAAGGTAGATCATGAGGTCAGAATCCATCTCATCTTATAAGGGAACGTTTCAAAAGTCTTATCGCAGTGGGGGTAGAAACTGTCCTTGAGCCTGGTGGTACGTGCCCTCAGGATCCTGTATCTTCTACCTGATGGAATAGGAGAGAAGAGAGAATGACCTGGGTGGGTGGGGTCTTAGATTATGCTGGCTGCTTCACCAAGGCAGCGAGAGCAAGGAGGGGAGGCAGGTTTCCGTGACGTGCTGGGCTGTGTCCACAATTCTCTGCAGTTTCAGTCCAGTGCCATATGTAGTCTGGGGTTGCTTGTTGCCCAGTGGTCCTTAGTCCCTCCTCGTGTGACAAAAAGATCCTCACCCCAGCGATCGAGATGGGTCCCCTTTTAGTGGAGCTTCCTCTCGGGGGAACATCCACTGAGATTGTATGTCGGCCTCCAGCAACTGCTCTGCCCGTGTCCATGAGAAACTGCGGAGAGTTGTGTACGCAGCTCAGCACATCACGGAAACCAGCCTCCCCTCCATGGACTCTGTCTACACTTCTCGCTGCCTCGGTAAAGCAGCCAACATAATCAAAGACCCCACCCACCCCAGACGTTCTCTCTTCTCCCCTCTCCCATCATGCAGAAGACACAAAAGCTTGAAAGCATGTACCACCAGGCTCAAGGATAGCTTCTATCCTGCTGTTATGAGACTATTGAATGAATCCCTAATATGATAAAATGGACTCTTCTCCTCACAATCTACCTAGTTATGACCTTGCACCTTACTGTCTGCCTGCACTGCACTTTCTCTGTAGCTGTTGCACGTTATTCTTCAGTCTGTTGTTGTGGCAGCATGGTAGTGTAGTGGTTAGCATAACGCTATTACAGTGCCAGAGACCCGGATTCAATTCTAACCGCTGTCTGTAAGGAGTTTGTACGTTCTCCCCGTGTCTGCGTGGTTTTCCTCCAGGTGCTCCGGTTTCCTCCCACATTCCAAAGATGTACGGGTTAGGAAGTTGTGGGCATGCTGTGTTGGCGTCGGAAGCGTGGCGACACTTGCGGGCTGCCCCCAGAACACTCTACGCAACAGATGCATTTCACTGTGTGTTTTGATGTACGTGTGACTAATAAAGATCTTTTATCTTGCACTAACTCAATGCACTGTATAATGAATTGATCTGTACGGCTGGTACGCAAGGTAAGTTTTACCACTGTACCTCGGTACATGTGACAATAATAAGCCAATTCCAATAAACACACTTTGTTTTCCAAAAATAAGATGACAAAAACAACTGTCTCAGGTCTTTAAATAATTGAGCCTGTGAATACGTGTGAAGTGCTACATGTTATTACCACCCCTCTGCTTGCTTAATTTGTTAAATCCCAGCTCGAAGCTTGATTGTTTTCGAAGGCAGTATCTTTTTCCCTTTAGCCTGCTTTGGGTTTGAGTCTTGAGATTCAGTTCTCCCTCTCGCCCACTTCCAACACAGAGCTGCAGGGAAGTGGGTTGTGAATTCCGGCAAGAATTAGATTCATGTTTTTCTTTATTGTTGCTATTACTGTTTCTGCTCTCTGCTGGTTCTTGCTCCCACCCCTCCGACTCCGGAATGAGAGGAAGGAAAAGTTGGAAGAGGAGGTTTGGAGAAAGTCTATTTCTCCAGAGTAGCACAGGTCAAGGGTCAGTTACTGTAAAAACTGGTGTATGTCTGCTATTTGTTTGAAATTGGATAAGGGAGAAATCTGAACACTGCTGTGACTTGTACACCAGTGTTTGCACATGAGAAACATCAGGCTTGGCAAAACATGACTTTATTCAAAACACTGCCTGCATTTTGGATTGTCATTTTTTTCTATTTCACTAGTTTTGAATGAATGGCAGTGTAAAACATTATGGAATAAGTAGCAGAAAAGCTAACTGCAAGTCCCAGGAATGAAAGGCTTGATGTTTGAGGTGCGTTTGATGGCTCAGGGCCTGTACTTGGAGTTCAGAAGGATGAAGGGGGGGAAATCTCATTGAAACCTACTGAATACTGAAAGGCCTGGATAGAGTGGACGTGGAGAGGATGTTTCCAGTAGTGGGAGAGTCTTGGACCAGAGGGCACAGCCTCAGAACAGAAGGACGTCCCTTTAGAACTGAAATGAGGAGGAATTTCTTCAGCCGGAGGGTGGTGAATCTGTGGAATGTGTTGCCACAGACTGCTGTGGAGGCCAAGTCATTGGGCGTATTTCAGACAGAGATTGATGGGTTCTTGATTGGTAAATGGGTTAAGGATTAGGGGGAGAAGGCAGGAGAATGGAGTTGGATTAAAAACATCAGCCATGATTGAATGGCCAAGGAGACTCGATGGGCCGAATGACCTAATTCTGCTCCTAACTCTTGTGGTCTTTATGGTAGGCACGATGGTATAGCAGTTAGCATAACGCTATTACAGTGACATCGACCTGGGTTCAATTCTGGCTGCTGTCTATAAGGAGTTTGTACGTTCTCCTCGTGTCTGCGTGGGTTTCCTCCGGGTGCTCCGGTTTCCTCCCACATTCCAAAGACGTACAGGTTAGGAAGTTGTGGGCGTGCTATGTTGGCGCCGGAAGCGTGGTGACACTTATGGGCTGCCCCCAGAACACTCTATGCAAAAGATGCATTTCACTGTGTTTCGATATGCATGTGACTAATAAAGAAATCTTATTGGAAAAATGGGATTCAAGAGGCCTTTAGATGGACATATGAATATGTAGGAAATGAGGGATATGGATCATGTGCAGGCAGAAGGGATTAGTTAAATTTGGCATTGTGCTCAGCACAGACATTATGGGCTGAAGGGCCTGCTCCTGTGCTGTACTGCACAGATACAGGTCCTTTGGCCCAATGGGTCCATGCCAACCATGTTCTATTTTCTACGTTCTATTTTATATCCAAGAAAGTGCTTTAAAAAAAATGCAAGTCCCCAAAAGCGAGGAGTGACTTATACACTGGATTTTATGGTATGTTTCTTCATCTCAAGGCTGACTTTGATCCTTTGCTTCAGATGGTTTGTGTACTTTGAGCTGGAAATGTTGGCTTTAATTGACATGAGAGGTTAGTCTGCAGAAGGCGGAACAATCAGAGTTGAGGACCCTTGTACACTTCAACCACATCCTTGTATTTGAGAACCATTTGTAACTGATTTGTGCAAATGAAACTTTTTTTTAATGTGTATCCTGAGGGGGCTGTGTTTGGCATCCAGTGTGGATGAAGTTGTTTCCAGCCCTTCGTTGAGATTTTGCCTTTCATTGAATATTTTTTCCCTATCCGCTCTCCAGTTGTGGTTCCTTGGCACTTGACGGAGGCGGCCTGTTTTGTCTACAAGTACCTGTGCTATCTTGCGCTGCCCTTGACATTGTAACACCACGTCATCGTGTTACTGAGCATCTGGATGGTGCTTGCTCGGTCTGTCTGACTGTCAGTGGATGTACATTTGTTTACTGTCTCGATCGTGCCTTAGGAGGCAGTGTCCTTGGCTCTAAGTCAGACAATGGCCTGTGTAAATTCTCTGCATGTAATCTCAGTGGACACTCTGACAGGGAGCACCACTGGTAATAGATCCATCTTAATTCCTGGGACACACAGAACAGTGCAGCACAGGAACAGGCCCTTCGGCCCACCACGATGCCATAAGATATAGGAGTGGAATTAGGCCATTCAGCCCATCGAGTCTGCTTCGTCATTCAATCATAGCTGATTTTTTTTTCAGCCCCATTCTCCTGCCTTTTCCCTGTAACCGTTAACCCCTTTACCAATCGAGAACCTAATCAATCTCACAAATCCATTTGTCTGCATGTGGTCTGTATCCGTGTGTTCCCCATTCATGTGTCTGTCTAAATGCGTCTTAAACATTGCTATTGTATCAGCTTCTACCATCTCCCCAGGCATCCCATTCCAGATACTGACCACGTTGTATGTACTTTCAGAAAAAACTTCCCTCACTAATCTCCTTTAAACTTGTCCCCACTCACTGATAAACTATGCCCTTTGATCTGTGACATTTCCAGCCCTGGTAAAAGATCATCTACCCTATCTCCACCTCTTATAATTTAACTCTCTATCAGGTCACCTCTCAGACTCCAATGCTCCAGAGAAAACAATCCAAGTTTGTCCAAACTCTCTTTATATCTAATACTCTCTAATTCAGGCAATATCCCAGTGAACCTATTCTGCACCCTCTCCAAAGCTGCCTCATCCTTCCTGTAATGTGGCACGTTAGTGTAGCGGTTATTGTGACGCTATTACAGCACCAGCGACCCGGGTTCAATTCCCTCCACTGTCTGTAAGGAGTTTGTATGTCCTCCCCGTGTATCTGCATGGGTTTCTTCCGGGTGCTCTGGTTTCTTCCCACGGTTCAAAGACGTACGGGTTAGGAAATTGTGGACATGCTATGTTGGCGCCGGAAGTGTGGCGACACTTGTGGGCTGCCCCAGAACATTATGCAAAGATGCATTTCACTGTGTGTTTCAATGTACATGTGACCAAATGTAACTTTACCAGGGTTTTTGTACATCTGCAAGGTGACTTGTCAACTTTTATACTCAATACCCTGACTGAAGGCAATCATCCTGTAGGCTGCCTTGGCCACTCTGTCTACTTGTGTTGCCACTTTCAGGGAGCACCAAGGTCCCTCTATATCAATGCTCCTTGGGGTCCTGTCATTTACTGTATACTTTCCTCCTTTTTCTGGATTAAGCTCCATCTGCCATTTCTCTGCCCAGATTTCCAACTGATCTGTATCCTGCTGTATCCTTTGACAAACTTCCTCACAATTGTGTCAGCTGCAAGCTTACTAACACCCCTCCACCTCTGCTCTGTCTCCTCTGACCAAGCCAATTTTGTATCCAATTTACCAACTCACCGTGGATCCCACGTGAGAGGGGAGCGCTTTTGTCACAAGAGGAGAGATTAAACTCTGAAAGGCCTGAATAGAGTGGACGTGGAGAGGACGTTTCCAGTAGTGGGAGAGTCTAGGACCAGAGGGCGCAGCCTCAGAATAGAAAGACATCCCTTTAGAACAGGGATGAGGAGGAATTTCTTTAGCCAGGCGGTGGTGAATCTTTGGAATTCATTGCTACAGACGGCTGTGGAGGCCAAGTCACTGGGTATGTTTAAAGCGGAGGTTGATACGTTCTTGATTAATAAGGGTGTCAAAGTTTACGAGGAGAAGGCAGGAAAATGGGGTTGAAACGGAAAAAGAAATCAGCCATGATTGAATGGGGGAGCAGACTCGATGGGCTGAATAGCCTAATTCTGCTCCTATGTCCTATGGTCTAAAATGGTCAGGCCTATATTTGCTAGAGGAAAGGCAGGTGATTTTATTGAAACATATAAAATTCTTTGGAATGTTCCCCTTGGCTGGAGTGGGGTCACATTCTCAAAGTGAGTGGTCGACCATTCAGGCACGAGGAGAAATTTATTCCACCAGGAGGTGGTGAATTCTTGGAATTTTCTGCCCAAGAGGGCTGTGGAGGCTACCGAGTGTATTCAGGACAGAAATTGATTAAGTTATAGGTATTAAGGGAATCTGGGGATATGGGGTTGGTGCAGGTGAAGTGGTACTGAGGTCAGAGATCCACCATGGTCTGGTGATGGTAGTACAAGGAACCACAGCCAATTACATACATTTTTGAAGTAAAGGCATTGGTCACTATTTGAAGTAAATGTTCTAGCCAACCTGCGCACAGCAAGACCCCAGAAATATCAAATGGTGCGACCAATTATGAGTGTGAGGGTTGGATTTTGACCCCAACCCCTGCCCCCCTTTTGTTCTTTACCGCCCTCCATGGGCAGGTTGATACCGATGTGTAAACCGGTACATCTGCCTCTGTGGCATTCCCTGTGTAGTGCACTGTTGGCCTAGACTTGGGGCTCCAGGTTTTGCGGTGGACCTTGGAGTCACCACCTGACTCTGGAAGCGGCCTTCACCTCACCCAGCAGTGGTACCATTGCTTGCACTTCCTTCACAAAATGTCTGCCTCTTAGGCCTGTTCAAGGATTGTGGAGACGTGGGACTGGGTGGGGTAAAACGATTCTTGCTGCCCTCAGCAAGAAGGTAGAGGGGAAGGAGATGCATAGACGCTGTGGTTTTGTGGATTCCTGAAAAACTGGGTTAGACTACGTCAAGGTTTGTGATTCGAGAGTGTGCGATCCTTGCCCTCTGTGACTCCACCAGATCTACAGCAGAGACCAGTGTCCATAACAACTACTCGGTTGAAATAACCAATAAAGGCAGCCAAGACCACCTGAAACAGGATTTGGATTATCTCTGAGCCCAGGGTCGAGATCTGTGAACTCCATACCAAGCAAGACAATGAGTGTGCCTTCACCATGAGGACTGCACTGATTTATTCATACAGCACAGAAATAGGCCCTTTGGTCCATCACGTCCATGCTACCCTTTTTTCACGTCGACACTATGGACTTGAGCATGCATTTGCCCCCGCCTTCTCAAGGGTAATTAGGGGCAGGTAATAAATGCTGGCCTTGCTGTTTTCCTCCATTTATGGAATGAGGCCTTGTAAGCAAGGGCAGTGGAGGATAAGGGCAGGACCAAGAACGTTTGAGGCTAATCTTTTTGCATGATATCCTGCCCAATAGTTTTTATGGTTTCCATCCATTTAGAAAAAAAGTTGACTTGGTAGGGCAGATGCTAACCCATTGTGACATCCTCACCTGCATTCTGGAGGTTTGGTTTTGCAATGCTGGCCTTCCAGAAGGTGACAAGCTCCCTCTATTTTGAGAGCGATGCATTTGTCTTGTTCTTGAGGACTTGAGGGAAAGAGCAAGAGATGATGCTTCTATTTTGTTTTGTTCGGCCCATGTTCATATGTCTGTTTCTTGTTGCTGGTCTGTCATTCTTATGACACAGAAGGAGGCCATTTGGCCCATTTTGTGTCCCTGCTGGTTTCCACCGAAGCAACCCACATTGGTCCCATTCTGCTTACTGGTCAATTGATTTATTATTGTCATATATAGCAGGATACAGTGAAAAACTTAGTTTTGCATGCCAACCATACAGATCATTTCATTACAACAGTGCATTGAGGTAGTACAAGGGAAGACAATACCAATGCAGAATATAGTGTTACAGTTACAGAGAAAGTGCAGTGCAGGCAGACAATAAGGTGCAAGGGCCTTAACGAGGTAGATTGCGAGGTCAAGAGTCCATTTTATTGTATAAGGGAACCGTTCAATAGTCTTATAGTGGAGGGATGGAAGCTGTCCTTAGGTGGTATGTGCTTTCAGGTTTTTGTATCTTCTGCCTGATGGGAGGGGGGAGAAGAGAGAATGTCTGGGTTGGTGGGGGGGGGCAGCAGTGGGTGGTGGAGCCTTTGATTATGCTGACTGCTTTACTGAGGTAATGAGAAGTATAGACAGAATCCATGGAGGGGAGGCTGGTTTCTGTGATGTGCTGATCTGTGTCCACAACTCTCTGCAGTTTCTTGCTGTTGTGAGCAGAGCATTTGCCGTAGCAAGCCGTGATACATCTGGATAGGATGCTTTCTTTGGTACACCAATTAAAAATTGGTGATGGTCTTTAAATTTCTTTAACCTCCTGAGAAAGTAGAGGTTGATGCATCTGGATGGGATGCTCTCATACATAAAAATTGGAGATGGTGCTGGAAACGTGGTGATACTTGTGGTCTGCCCCGAGAATACTGCACACAAAAGACATATTTCACTGTGTGTTTTGATGTACATGTGACTAATAAAGAAATCTTATCTTGTCTTAACTTGAGCCTGGTGGTAAGTGTTCTCAAGCTTTTGCATCTTCTGCCCGATGGGAGGGGGGAGAAAGAGAGAGTGACCAGAGTGAGAGGGGTCTGTTTTCCTGAGGCAGCGGGAAGTATAGACGGAGTCAGTGGAAGGGAGGCTGGTTTGCGTGATGCACTGGGCTGCATTTACAACCCTCTGCAATTTCTTGTGGTCCTGGGCAGAGGAGTTGCCATACCAACCTGTGATGCATCTGCAAAGGATGCTTTCTATGGTGCATCTATAAAAATTGATGAGAGGCATTGGGGACATGCTGAATTTTCTTAGCCTTCTGTGGAAGTAGCATTGGTGTGCTTTCTTGGCCATAGCATGCACTTGGTTGGACCAGGACAAATTGTTAGTGAACTTGAACCATCTCCACCTCAACGCCATTGGTACAGTTGAGGGCATGTACTCCACCCCTCTTCCTGAAATTAATGGCCAGCTCTTTTGTTTTGCTGACATTGAGGGAAAGGTTGTTGTCAAGTCACCGTGCCACTGGGCTCTCTATCTCCTTCCTGTACTCTGACTCATTGTTGTTTGAGATCTGGCTCATGACAGTGATGTCATCTGCAAACTTGTAAATGGAGTTAGAGCAGAATGGATCATCTGGTTTCTATGCTTGGTAAAACCTTTGACTGTGGTTGCCATGGGGAAAAACTGAGGCAATTCTGTGCCTTTCCCTTTTTGAAAAGACAACCAAATCACCCCCTCTCCAATCCATTTTAAAATTATTTTCCCAATATGTACATTGTCTCTCCTTTCTCCCACCCCGCCATCGGGCAGAAGATACAAAAGCCTGAAAGCACGAACCACCAGGCTCAAGGACAGCTTCTATCCTGCTGTTATAAGACTATTGAACGGTTCCCTTAGTATGAAAAGAGTCTTGACCTCACAATCTACCTTGTCATGGCCATGCACCTTATTGTCTACCTGCACTGCACTTTCTCTGTAACTGTAACATTTTATTCTGCATTCTGCTGTTGTTTTCCCTTGTACTATCGCTATGCACTGATGTGATGAAATGATCTGTGTGGATGGTATGCAAAACAAAGTTTTTCACCGTACCTTGTGCATGTGACAATAATAAACCAATTTACTTAACATAGTTTAGAGGTTTGCATGAAACACTGAACATGTCACATGACATAAGGTCTTTGCGCAAGAAGCTGTGAACAGATTTAAAAAGAATTTCCTTATTTTGCAATCCACATTGCAAGAGGATAGACCAAGTTTGCATTTCATTCTGGATAAGTAACACGACTGGTTATTTGCGATATGAGGGAGGGTCCTCTCTGTCTGACCTCAATCCAATTTTTCCTTCAAAACCATCCATCGGTCTGGCTTTTATTTCTGGGATGTGTATGCTTGTTGAAATGTCTGTAATCAGCATTTTCTGTTTTCACATTCTGTGCGTGTGGTGGAGCATTGCAATCCCTTCTGTCTGCAGCTTGTTGGCATGTTTGATATCTGGACAAATGGGGTGATGGTTATCATCTGTACACAAGTGCAAAGTTTGTTTCACCACAGCTGATTTAAAACTTACTGCTTTGACATCTTGAAGCTGGTTTTATTGGGTGCAATTCCAGGATGTTGCTTGGATTGGAGAGCATGTCTTATGAGGATAGGTTGAGTGAGCTAGGGCTTTTCTCTTTGGAGAGGAGGAGGATGAGAGATGACTTGACAGGGGCGTACAAGATGATAAGGGGCATAGATCAAGTGGACAATCAGAGGCTTTTTCCCAGGGCGACAATGGCTAACACGAGGGGACATAATTTTAAGGTGATTGGAGGAAGGTTATAAGGGGGATGTCAGGGGTAAGTTTTTTTACACAGAGAGTGGTGGGTGTGTGGAACGCACTGCCGGCAGATGTTGTGGGGGCAGATACATTAGGGACATTTAAGAGACTCTTGGTTAGTTCCCCATTTCTCTATCATTCATGTGTCTATGTGGTGGGGGAAGGGTTAGATAGATCTGAGAGCAGGATAAAATGTCGGTACAACATTGTGGGCCAAAGGGTCTGTACTGTTCTATTTCTGTGTCAACTACCTGAGCAATTTAGAACCATGTTTCACTGAGTGGTGTCCCATTGTCCAGCTGATCTTTATTTAGGAGGTGGAAACTGTCATCTCCACATGGGTGCTAAATTATTGAGGTTGTTTCTTAAGATGGTAATTATAGGGATCATCCTGGGGTCCTTCTGAGGATCACGGCGCTCAGGCATTTAACCATGTGTTCCAGGTAGTGCAGTGGACACAGATGTGCTCAACACTTCATTTCTGGTCTTCTGTGCTTCCTTTCATTTACTCCCTCCACCACTGGTTGTTGGGCCCTTGACTGGGAGGGGCACGGTTCCTAAACATCTTTGCCTTTTGACCTCTGCTTTTATAGATGCTCTTTAAAGCCTACCTACCTGATTCGAGCACAGAAGGGGGCTATTCGATCCATTGGTTCCATCCTGGCTTCCAGCAGAACAATCCTGTTGGTACCATTTGCTCCTCGTATTTCTTGTTCTCCAGCTTAATGTTTCTCCCACATGCCGGTCAACACTTTGATGCTTCTTCCCATTTAACTTGTACCGGGGGGTAATTCACAATGGCAAGTAACCTACCAACATGTCTTTGGCATGTGGGAGGAAACTGGTGTACTCTGGGGGAAACCCAGGTGGTCGCAGGGAGAATGTGCAGACTCCACACAGGCAGCGCCGGAGGTCAGGACAGAACCTGGTTTGTTGGAGCCATGAGACAGCTGGTGTTTCTGACCAATCTTTCTCATCCTTGCATCTTGTGTGTGTGAGGAAATTCTGGGTTCGGGCCACATTACTGAAGTTTGATGTCCTGCACTCTGGAGTGTTGAATTGTCGCACTTGCTGTGAATTAGATCAGTCGCTGATCTTGCATGTCTCAGGACATTCAGGGTCCCACTGGACTGTTCAGATAACGACAGGGAGCTTTGTACTCTGGATAACATTTCTACATCAACTGACGTGTATATTCAACTCTTTTTGCCAAATTTGTAAGAGGTTTCCATATGAATCCTATCCAAATCCACTATCTGATTGCATGATAGTTTTGAGGAACGTGCTGGTTTGTTTTGGTGGGAGATCCAAGTTTAAATGTTTGAATAACATTTCTCGCTTTGGTTATGTTCAGAAATGTGATCATAACTTGGGGAAGTGGCTGTCTGATTCAGCATTGGTTAAAATTAAACTCAAATCCAGGTGATGGGAATTGGCTAACTACAAGACTGATCTTCTCCAAACCTGTTTTCCCACCCCATTCCTTCAGTGTCCTACATTTTATTCACCTTAGCACTAACCACACTTGGAAACTCTCTCGGGTAGATAATTCCCAAAGTTCACAACTGATTGCATCGTGGTCTGGTAGGGCGATTCAAATGCGTAGGAACATGAGAAACTGCAGAGAGTCATGGATTCTGCCCAAATCATTCAAGAACAGCTACTTCTCTTCAAACATTTGGTCCTTGAACAGACCGGCACAACCCTAATCACTACAGTTTAGCAACACTGATCACTTTGCACTAAAATGGACATTGCTTTTTGTTTTAATTGTGTTCTTTCTTGTGAAAATTATGTATAATATGTTCAATTTATGTTTTTCTTGTGAATGCTGCTTGTATGATGCTTTGTGCCTGTGATGCTGCTGCAAGTAGGCTTTTCATTGCACCTGTGGATATGCGTATTCCTGCTCCTTCTAAATGACTACCCCAGCTCCCAAGACGTGACCGACTTTCTCCTTTCGACTGATCTCCGTTCTGGATACTCTGACCAGGGGAAAGATCATCTCTGCACCTCACCTCTGCATCCCTTTGGGAATCGAATGCGTTTCAATGAAAACGCTTCTCGTTCTTAATTCCAGAAGGGCATTCTACTGGATCTCAACGTGTAGCCTAACCTTCCCACCCCAGTAATAGATCTAGTTGATGTGGAGGATGAAATGGTCAGCTGATCTGGTCAGGTGCATCAACCAAAATGGGTTATGGAGCAAAATCTACATCAGCTGGGCTAAACTTTGCTTGGGATTGTCACCAAAATCTCTATGAAGAGGTGGAGTGATTCTATGTGTTGGGGGTGGTGGTAGTTGGGTGTGGAGCCTACCTATCCAACTCTAGCCCCTGACAGGACCATTTGACTTGGATAGACCCAGTTTATCATAAATTTTACTAAGTGACGGTGTTTGCCTTCGTTGCTGGTTACTGGTGTGTGTACCGTCTCCAGGGTAGGGGCTCTGTACACCGGTGAAACTGGGAGGCGATCCTAGTAGAAGCTGGGGGTGGCCCTTGGATGGGTAGGGGGACATGGGAGACTGTAGATGCTGGAATCCAGAGCAAAAAAGAACAAACTGTTGGAGGAACTCGGTGGGTCAGGCAACATCTGTGGAGGGAAATGGATGGTCGATGTTCCTGGTCAAGAACCTTCATATAGACTGAAAGAGTAGAGGGGAAATGGCCAATATAAAGAAGTGAGGCAATAGGTGGATCCAGGTGAAGAGGGGAAAGGGGAATGGCCCTGGGGGAAGGGATCCTGAGGATCTTGGCTGGAGAAAAGCCCACTACAAGCTGTCGAACTGCGGGAACCTCGGCCACAGCAGCGTCCCCTCCCTCTCGAACCTGGCCACCCCATCCCAGCCTGATGGGACGTGACTACCTGTGCTGGGTTGGATTGGGAATCAATACAAGTCCTCATGTTGGTGTTGGATAGGGTTTAATTTCGTACACAAGCAGACTGTGGGTGGCTGGTGTTGGGTGAAGGTGCTAGTTTGCTTGGGGTTTGTGTGGTTGGTGGGAGTTGTGGGGTTTTGGGAGGTGAGGTGAAGATCTCTCTGAGGTGAAGCTGATGGCTTTGTCTGATGGTTGTGGGTGATTTGAGTGTAGTGGTTTGTGTGTGCGTGTCTGGGTAGTGGTTGGGGCCAGTGTGTGGTAGGTGTCATTGGAGGCGAGTATAGATTTTGCACTTCCAGAGTAGAGTTGGCTTGGCAGAAGGAGCAACAGCAAAGTGCCCAACGTTCCATCGTCTACAGTGCTGAATTAAAGATATTGTTGAAAATTGCTCAATGCATTGAGCTCAATGTGAGATTTCACCTTCAGTTTTCCACAGAGCAGGTCTAGAGAGCTCTGTTTCAAATCGGGATGCTGAGGATTGTTCCTTGTGGTTTACTGTCCCCTGAGCTAGTCGAATCATGTGTCAATCTGTGAGATAAATCTCTTGGTTTTAGTGGAATAATGCAGTCCTCCGCTTCTGCCCACAGGGCGCCCACCTCTCTGTTATCGATGCCCTCATGACTGCCTACATGATGGAAACGCTGAGTGGGGCAAAATTGGCAGCGGGTACGGAGGAGATCGCAAGCCTGAGCCCGTCAAAGCAAGTGCCAGCCAGCATCGAGTTCAGGCTGCTTCTCTGGGTTGACAAGGTAACGAGCTTATAAAACCACGTAAAGATTTGATGAACATATCTGTGCTGTTGGAAGCGTTTTTATTCTGTAATACCTGAACAGATGCTTTAGGTGACTCTCTTGTGCCGTGTCCTCCCTGGGAGCAGGTTTGTATCCCAGCACCAATCACCGGCGCGTTTGATCTTTTCCAGATGCAGCCCATGGTCAGGTGAAGGCCTGCTGTGGTCCTGCTTGGGGTTATGAGGTGGTCACAGCTGGGAGACGTCAAGTACTAGTTGGGTTAGATGTTGGGGGGTGGGGTGTGGGTGCGTGGGCGAGAGAGTGGAGGGTGGTGTGCACCATTGGGCCTGTCTGTTCAGTTTCTGAGCTGTATATTGTTTGTACTGCTCCTTAAACAAATGGAGCAAGTTGTTAAGGTAAATGCAAATTCACAGCGCAATCACTCTACCACTCGCTTACAAAGTTGCACCTCAGGTAAACTTGGATTAAATCTCTTCCCCCCTCACCTTAAACTTAACCCTGGAGAAAAGTACCATGAACATTCACCCTATCTATGCACCTCATGACTTTGTACACCACTATAATATCACCCCTCATCTACGCTGCAATGAATAAAGTCCCAACCTGCTCAATCTCGCTCCATATCTCAGGCCCTTGAGTCCCGGCAACAGCAGTCAGTTAACCTACCAACCCATGTGTCTTTGGGATGCAGGAGGAAACCAGAGCACCCGTGGGGAACCCATGCATCACAGGGAGAACAGACAAACCCCACACAGCACCTGAGGTCAGGATCGAGCCTTCACCGTTGGAGTTGTGAGCCAGCAGGTTTACAGCTGTGCCACTGTGCTGCCCTGATTTTTATATTGTACAAAGCATATTGAGAAACCAGAGGTGCTTTGTATAGATGATTCCAGATTTGAGAGGATTGGCTTATAGATGAAGTATTTTAAGAGAACATGAGCCCTAGGAATTCTACCCCTCAGAGCTGTGAATCATGGAATAGATTTTTGATGTGTGGAGGAATTGAGGGTTATTGAGGACCTGATGTGACGTTAATGTAGAAATGTTTTCATTTCTCTCCTACTATCTCTTTTCCTCTCCTCCCTTCCATTCCCCACTCACCCCTTTTTCTTTGTCTTTGGCTACCCACTCTCATTTCTCAGATAAACCAGAAGTTGAAGGACGTCTCTGAACGCTTGCACCAGCTCAGGCAGCAGCCTGGTGTGGACAATCCAACCAACCAAGGGGTAAGTGTTCATGTGGTAAATGGTTGAACTCTGACACCAGATGTTTAGGATGTTCAGACTTGGTGCTTTAAACCATTGGTGATATTTTTCGGGTGACTTCTGCCTTGGTTTAATTCCTGCTTTTGTCTCCTCTGTCCCAAGGAATTTTTGTCATATTGACTCTTGTTATTTGGTGCTAGGTGGGGAAAGAGTCCATAGTTCAACGGAAGAGGACCCGGGTCCCCAATGTGTGGTGGTCTGATTGAGGCTTGAACTTGGCTCTGCAAACAAAAAAGTAAACGCTTTGGAGAAAAGAGATGAGGTGTAAATGAAGCACCACAATCATCACTTCAAAGCTTTAAAGAGGTTTTGAGTTCGAGACTGCAGGACGAAGACTTACCATACGATACTTGACGCATTTGTAAAGCAATGCATCATTTGAGCCTTCTGTAAGCTTGTAGTTTTAAACTTGTAAATAACAATCCCTATTCTACTTCTGCAAGAAACACACTCCACTTTCAATATAGGTGCTCTCTCGCGCTCTCTCTCCCGTTTGAAGTGAACCCAGTTCCATGCCCTGTCATTCTGTCTGCAGGGTGGGCCCTGGGGTTGTGCAGACATTAGATCAAAGCTGGTGGATGGCAGATTTTTTTTCTGTGACAGTCGCAAATGAAATATTAATTTTAATCAGGAGAGACGAGCGAAGATCAAGCAACCTGCGGATGCTGGAAATCTGAAACAGAAGCAGAAAATGCTGGAAACACTCAGCAGGTCAGGCAGCGTCTGTGGGGGAAAAGGAACAGAGTTAATGTTTCAGGTCTGAGACCCTTCATCAGAACAGGATCTGAAGTGTCATCTCTGTTCCTCTCTCCGAAGATGCTGCCTAGCCTGCTGAGTGTTTCCAGCATTTCTTGTCTTTGTTAATCAGTAGAGCAGCTGCTGTTCTTTGTTAAAGCCTTTGCAAAGCGAGTTGTTGAGTATTCATAAGGGATATTGAGTAGAGGTGGGTGAGAACTGGGCTCGGAGAAGAGCCCTTCTGAATCAATGCAAAATATTTCCGAGGAAGTTGTAAATGATTCTGAGGTGAATCAGAGTAGAATGGGGAGATGTCTTGGGATTGAACACTATGGCCACTGAACTGTGTGGGTAGTTCCAATGCGATCGTGTTGCACTGCAGTGACATTGACTGAATATTCCACTTCAGGCAGCTAGGAACTGCCACCTTTTGCCTCTGTAACTGGACAGAGTGTTGTCGGGGAGTGCAAACTTTTTCTAAAATTCTGCTCAACCCCCGTGTCTTCCCCTGTCTCCCCACCTACCCCCATCTCCTCCAACCCCCTGCAACTTTCTCCTCCCATATGTTTTGGAAAACCGACCATCCTTCCAGCATTATCCAGGAGGACTGGATTTCTCACAGGATCCAGATGCTTTGGGATGTCTAGGAAACCCAAGAGAAGAATAGACTGGGAATTGTCCACCTTTCACCACTACAGATGAGTCGGTGGGGTCCGTGACCCGGGAACGCCGTGCCAGAAGATCGGGAAGCTCTTCCCCAGTTTCACTGCCTCTTTCCTCTATCCAGCCCCGAATCACAGACCCCCCCACCCCACCACCCCTTGCCCCTCACTTGCCTATTCTGCCTTTACTACTCCCTCTTAAAGGTGCAGGCAATCATACCCAAGCCCCAGGTCTCCCTCCGGCTACTCAGTGTTTTAAGTAAAAGGACAATCGATGTGGTGGAAGTAGATGCTTTCCTAGCAGTTAGGCTGAGTAAGCTGCATCTCGAGCAGTCCATTGATTGTAATGGGAAGGAGTACTGGTAAACAGAAGGGTAAGTAGAGGTAACTTCTTTCTATGACTTAATAGAGTTAATTTAGTTGGATTAGTTGCTTTTAATTGTCTTATATTGTTTTATTTTTTTTATTCTTAATTTCTTTTTGCACTTTGTGCCAGAGACACTTAGAATCATTCAATCCCCTCGACAGCTGGCAGTCCTGTTGGGCAGGGCTTAGCTGGTTCTTTGGTGTGTTTCTAGAGGCTGAGCTGGTTACTTGCAGCTGGAAGGCTACTGCACCACGGTGAGCATCACAAGTCCGCTCAGAGCCCGTATCCCAGTTGGAAGGTCAGCTCTAGTCGTGAAAAGACATTGAGGGCAGGCAACTGGAGGCCTCATTGGCTGTAGTGTTGAGGAAGTCCTCAGACTGTCCTACAGTGGGATAACTTTGCCCCAGTAACTTGCATTGTGATGCCTATTGACTATTTGTTGCCAGCAGTTGCTTAAGGCCATGGAAGGGTAAACTTAGCAATAGCCACAGATCTAAGAACCATGACCTTCCTACTTGGAATAGTCATACAGCACGGAAATAGACCCTTCAGCCCATCTAGTCCATGCCAACCAAGATGTCCATCTAAGCTAGTTGCCCATGCTTGGCCCATGTCCCTCTAAACCTTTACTAATGAATGTAACTGTCCAACTACCCTTTAAATGTTGTTAATGTACCTGCCTCAACCCCTTCCTCTGGTCATTCATTCCATATGCTGATCACTCTCTGGGTGAAGAAGTTGCCCCTCATGTTCCTATTAAATCTCTCTCCTCTCACCTTAAACCTATGCCCTCTAGTTCTTGATCCCCCAAACCTGGGGGGAGAAAGCTGTGTGTGTTCACCCTATCTATGCCCCTCACGATTTTGTATACCTCCATAAGATCACCCCCTCAGTCTCCTTCGCTCCAATGAAAACAATCCCAACCTGCTCAGCATCTCTCCATAACTCAGTCCCTCAAGTTCTGGCAACATCCTTGTAAATCTCCTCTACAGTCTTCCCAACTTACTGGCATTTTTCCTATAGCAGGGTAACCAAAACTGAACACAATACTCCAAGTGCGGCCTCACGAACATCTTGTACAACTGCAGCATAACGTCCCGATTTCTACACTCAATGCCCCGACTGATGAAAGCCAGTGTGCCAAATTCCTTTCTGAATGAGGGAAAGGCTGGAACCAGAGGGTACAGAAAATACCGTGACTGGAGTAGTGGGAAGAGTTCTGCTTCTGTGTCTGAAGTTGATGCTGTTCTTACAAGAACATCTGTCTGGGTGGTTCTACAGGAACAAAACTAGGAGTTGTAACCACAAGAAGGGAAAAGGATCGGTTTGAATCTGCTCTGAGATCAGTGGTTATATCAGGCTGGCAAATGGTGGCCCACTGAGTTGTTTTTATTTTCATGTTCATATTTATAAGATTATGAGACGCATAGATAGAGTGGACAACTGGTATCTTTCTCCCAGGGTCGACATGTCTAATACTAGAGAGTATGCATTTAAAGTCGGGGGGGGGCGCGGGGGGAGTTCAAAGGAGATGTGCGGGGCAAGTTATTTTACACCGAGAGTGGTGGGTGCCTGGAATGTGTTTCCAGGGCTGGTGGTGGAGGCAGATACGATAGAGGTGTTTAAGAGGCTCTTAGGCACATGAATGTGCAGAGACTGGAGGGATATGGATATTGTGTAGGCAGAAGGAACTAGTTTAGTTGGGCATTTCATTACCATTTAATTCAGCACAATGTTGTGGGCTGAAGGGCCTGTTCCTGTGCTGTACTGTTCGATTTCCTGTTTAATTCACCCTCTACAATCTCCAGACCATTACACAAATTACTCATACAGCAAGCGAATAGTGAGACCTTTGTATTCTCCTCAATCCTGTTCAGTGCCAAGTTGCTTCTGTTGCTTAGGAAGGAGAAACTTCTTTATCCCAGCTGGAGAAAACAAGTAGATCACTCGGTGAGTTCAAGCAGCCCAAGGTGCTTTCCAAATAGGAATAGAGATGGTGGAGACCTCCAACAAACTCTCTGCTCCTTGTCGCCTTTATGTTATGGGGAGTCAGGCACAATAATTCCTCGATCTTCCATTTAGCCAGCTTAATACACTCATGCAGAGCGACGTTCCCTGTAACTGGTGTGCGTGTAGTGTTCTTGTCATACCCATTGTGTTTCACTGAAGTGTAGAGGTCCTCCTCAATATGACTTGACTCTTGGTTCATTTGGGAGTAATGTGCTGCTGAACTGTGAGTGGGAGCTTTATCATTGGTTCCATTTTGACCAGCCCTGTAATCGATGTTAGTTTTACCCACGATGTGTATGAGTGACTTGGTCAGAACGGTGTGCTGGGTTAAGTTGCCCCTGAGGACATTCAGGTTTCACCGCCCTTGTTGTTAAGCGACAGATTTTTATCTTTAAAAGTGAAAGGGAGCCTAGGGTTACTGAACTTGTTTCAATCCCATGAAGCCAAGTGTGAGATTTTAAGAAAATGAGAAGTAAGAACAGGATTTCCCTGTGTCTGTTCTGTCAGTCAATAAGATCGTTCTGTTCCCCTTAATCCTTGAGTCCCCCAAAGTCCAAAAGCTCTCCATTTTGGTGAATATATTCAATGATTTTTGGCTCCACAGAATCCCAGCAATTCCCAATCCTCAGAAGAAATTCCTCTTTGTTTCCATCTTAAATGGGTGGACTTGCTACTCAGAAATGGTGCTTCATAATTCTATATTTTCCCCATCAGGGGAAACCTCTTCTGGGCACCAACCTTTTCAAGTCCACTCACATCCTGCAAGTTTCAATAAGATCATGTCTTATTCCTCAAGTCTCCAGTGAATGCAGGCCCAATTTGCTCAACCCTTCCTAGTAAGGCTACCCCTTCATCCAAGAAATCAGCCCAGTGAATCTCCTCCTTAAAGAAATCAAACCTGTACGCCGTACTTCCGGGTGTGATCTCACCAGCACCCAGTACTGTTGCAGCCAAATTTCCTGACTTTTTATTCTGCCCTTTGTGTGTATTTTTGTTTTGAAAGTTGGGTGGCTGAATGCAAAAGGTTTTGTGCGGTGTTATGGGCTCCATTTTCTTTCAACATTGTTTTGTCATTAGAGACACTTTTTCACTTTGTATTTTAAATCGCCAACTGTAGCGGCTGCTACCGCGATGTGAAAGCAAGACACTAGTCAGTGGGCTGCAGAAAAAAAACTGATTTATTTCCCGCCTTGCGCGGGCCTTTTAAGAGGAACGGTTCCCACCCACCAAAAACGGAAATGACGTATGCGCTACGTCATCAAACTTCTCCCGCGTGCGGGTTCTCCCCGTCGCTTGGGGAAGACGAAGGCCCAATTCCATCTTGGGCCTCGCCGCTCCGATGACACGCGACCCGACTGCCGAGCCGGTTCGCTTGCTCGGACGGTGAGTCGCTAACCAACCTATTATTCTGTTCTTCCCATTTGGCTTGTGGCTCCCTTAGGATTTTCTCCAATATTTGCACTTACGACCTTGTAAATTTGTTCAGGAGGACCTGATCATTTCCTTTTCTTGGGATGAGGCAGGTTGTCTCAGCAATAAGCACCAAGAGGACTTAAGACGCCACTTCTATTTGTACCTGTATCCATGCAGCTCATAATCAGGGGTTAGACAACAGTTGCTTGCCATCATGTTGTGCACAGTCCCGGAATAAATAATAAGGAAAATGTTTGGACAGTGACTATAGGACTTCAACTCTCAATTCACCACAGCCAAGCTATGTAGGTCAGGGATGGCACTGCAGAATCCTTATAACTGAGGAGAACATTCAACCCAACAAGTCTGTGCCAGCTCTTAGTAGAGGAATCCCATCAGTTCCTTTCCCACTCTTTCTCCAGAGCCTGTACATTATTCTCCTTCCACTGCCCATCCAATTCCCTTCTCAAACCCTGATTTTGATCTCTATCTACCACCCCACTGAATGGGGAATTTCAGATTCTAACTACTTGCTATATAAAATATTTCTCCTCCCATTTCCCAACCCCCCCCCCCCAGTCTCTTGTACCCAAAAAATTGTTCTGTGTCCCACCATCTCCCCCTTCCAGTCCTGCAACCATCCAGTAATGGGAACGCTTCCATTGACCAGTCATAATCCTGTCCACCTCTACAAAATTTCCTCTCAAACTGTGCACAAAGGAGAACCATCCCAGCTTCTCCAGTCCCAAGGATGATTGTAGTTGGCTGGGAGATAGATGGCTTCAAATTAAAACAAAGGGAGGATACAGAAGGGAGGAGTGTTAGTAATCCAGTGGATTGAGGCCACATGCGTGGAAAAATTTAGTGTAATTTTCCTCTTTCTTACTGCGTGCCTTAGTGCTGGATTGCCATAGGTCAGGGTTGTAGTTTGTTCACGAACCAATGGGTCCAAACCTTAGGAATGGAGGAAACTGTGATGGCAAGCTCCGTAATCGGGGAATGATGCTCCATGTTCACTACTGGGAGGGAGTCTGTTTCGGTTACAGTCACCTGGTTCGTGGACTGTTGGAGGGGTGCTATTGAAAACTAACTGTTGTCTTGTAGTCCCTTCCCTGTGGCAGTTAAATGTGAATCCTAACCTCTGCCCCAACATGAGACCATGAATTACTCCAGCAAAGTTGCTTGCCATCTTCTTCCAGATAACTTTCTCCATTTTTTTTGTTGATTAATGTCCAAACCCTTCCCCACCACCACCCCCGCTAGTCTCCCCAAAACCCAACTACCTGTCACTGATAATTCACTGTTTATCTGATGGACCAATGAGATGTGGCAGGCTTTTGGTTTTCATTCATGTCTTCAAGTTGCAAGGGGAAGCGTTCACTTCAGGGTGTGGGATGGAATGGCTTTGCCCAGTGGAACACGAGGTTTGGGTAGCTAAATGGGTCTTTTTACCTGCATTATTGGACACTGGAAGGTGCCCACCCCGTCAGGTGACAGGCATTGATCATTTAGATGTGTTCTGTGTTGTGTAACAATGTCTTTAATTAAGGACCATCTCCATTGGGTCTCCTAGTGACCAACAACTTGGCAGTGGGTTACTCTGCTGTGGAACTCTGGGAGAGGGGAACTACTGTGAGGAAGTGAGGTATAAGAAAGTCACCTTTCTCTTAAATGCATCGCTGTTGTTCTGCCTACCACTTCCTTGTGATGCGGCGTTCTAATTTCTAATCTCTCCCTAGCTAAAGAAGTTTCTCCTGAAATCCCAGTTGGATTTAGTAATTTTCTTGTATAGTCAGATCCTAGCTTTGAGTTTGTCATATAAGCAGAAGCATTTCCTTCATCTCTAGGGTATCTGACACCTTTGTTTCCTATCAAGTCATCCCCTTGCCCTTTAGTTTATGAGGAGGGACCACCTATTGCTTGGTGTAAACTCTCAAATCTGCTGTCAGCCTTGTACATCAGCGATACGGGGATCGGAATTCTGTGCTTCTCTCCAAACAAGGTCCAATCCGGTTGGATATTAGTTTAAAATAGCTTTTTTGCTTCTGAATTCTGTGCCTTTTGAAATGGACCTCAGTGTTTCAGTTGTTTACCAGCCCTCTTTTTTTTAAAGATATATTTGTTGCCTATAAAGGCATCAGCAAGATTGGCATTTACTGTTTATCCTCAATTGCCCTTGGAGATGCTTGCTAGGCCATCTCAGGGACCAAACGAGTCGATCACATTGCTGGGTGGAGAAGTTGCACGTAGGCTGTTTTCTTTATATCAAGCGTATTCCTGGACCAGATGGGCTTTTACAAGAGTCTGGTAGCTTTCAAGGCCACTGAGACTAACGCTTTTAAAACTATTCTGCATCTTGTTACTTCAAGTTAAATTCCCTCATTGTCATCAGAGGGATTCAAACCAACAGCTCTACATCAGGTCACTGGATACCCAACCAGTAACGTTACTAGTTATGCCACAGTGTCCTCTATTGTGTATCTCTAACTTGGACTTTTATTTCTTGAGGTGCAATATTGTAGTTGTCTTTACACAAGCTAAGGGGGATAGAGGAATGGGTACATTTTGATTCACATGCGTTGAAATCTGAATCTTCTACCTACCTTGTGTTTTTAAGCTTTGAATCTGTCAGAATATTTAACATGTATTTAATATTTTTTGTAGTACCTGCTTGACATCTGAAGCACTTTTAATGTTAAGGAACTCACTTGCTTCTGTTCTTTTTCTCCCCCCCCTCTTTGTCCCTTTGATCTCTCTCCCCCCACCCCCCCCCCCCCCCCGTGACACACTGTCCTCAACAGTGTCCCACCAAGTGGTATTGGAAGCTAGTTCCTGTAAGTCCACCTCTCAGCTTTTACTGCATCCCACCTCCTGAAACCCACCCCCCCCCATCAATTCCTGTCCCTTTTATCTTTTTTTAAAAGAAAGGAGCCAACTTTGATTGACTGAATCTTATCGGGACAATGTAAAACTGTTAGAGTTGCAAAGTGTGTGTATGTGTTGACCTTTCTCCCTTTTGATTTAATGACCCTTTGGGGATGGGGGAATCTGCATGACGTGACTCTTGATAAGCAAAGGAAGCTGGGATTGGTTGTGCCAGTTTTAAAAGTAAAAACGAACTTGAATTTTGCACAGAGTGGAATCGTGTCACTCTGTGTTGCTTCATGCAAGTTATTGTTGAAGAATAGTGGCTGATTTACATGGGGCATCTCTTCTGCACATTAACAAATTAATTCATTACTTCAATAACAAGGGAGCTTAGATCTAAATTAATTGATAAGGATCTGACAAAGTTATTTCACTCTGAGTATTGGGGTTCTGGAGTTTGTTGCCTTGCAGGGTGATGGAGTCAGAAATCTTTCCCACGTATAACAGTGCCTGAGTGAACACTCCAAGAACCCAGCCCTGAAGGGCTGGGAACAGGAAATGACCTGGTCCATTTGTTCGTGGGCATGGATGTGGTGGGCTGTGTGGTTCCTCATTCAGTGAAAGAAAAATCTCCTGTTAAAGGTGTACGATCTTCATGAGGTTTGTGGTAGGGAGTTCAGGGGGGAAAATGTTGGACTGTTCATCATTCTTCTCCACTCCCAACCCCCAAGCAAACGTTTCCAAAAACAAGCCCATCATTAGGTGTTTTGGTCAAATTTTACTGTGGCAGATAGAAGTGGCCAGGAGTATCTTCAGTGGGAAGAAGTCACACTGAGACGAGCAGGGTGTGTGTACACAATGCAGCTCGTGAAATGATTCCCGTTGCTCTTGGCTGGCTGTTCGCTTAGTCGCCCCTCTGTGTGAGGGGCAGTTCGTGAGCCTGCAGTTCACTTGAAGTGTCTCCAGCATATTGGCGGAGGGAACTTAAGACCAAAAAAAGGATGGAATGAGGCGATCTCTCTTGCCCCATAATTTTTTGACCGGGTAAAACCAACAACCCAAAAATTGACGGCACCAGTTGTCCCAATCACTGGGATAATTACAGCCAAAAATTGAGCACGGGTGTGTACCATTGAATGGGACCAATGATATTGCAATACAAATTTGTGAAGAGGAGAGAAGAAAAGTACCTAAAAGATGAAGGATTATATGGTCTAATTGGGTTTGTAATTTGTTCTCCATTAACAATTATTGATGGTGTACATCTTTACTGATGCTACATTAGTATCCAGTTATATCTCCACGATCTTCACATTAGTGTTGCTTCCTAGGATGTGATGATTCAGTGGGGCTCCACTCCTGCTGAATTATTTATGTTTCTTCATTTTGGCCAATTCTGAATGCTCCAGAGTGCTATAAATGATCTCATTTTGTGTAGTGTGTTGTCCCCAGAATGAACTACACTCGTGGCTGCACTTGGGAATTGGGCATTGGTGCAACTTCCCCTTGGGTTTACCTGCAATAGAGAGGGACCTTTATTGCAGGTGAAAATGTGTAAAGCTAAAACTATTGTGGTCATTTCTTGTGTCCAATTTCTAGATTCTGGGAGCTAGGCACTGAAGGCTGTTCTGTGCTAACTCAATGCTGACAGCACCTATTCCAGTACCAGTCTCTTGCTATATTCCATTTTTCTCCTCTTTTCCGTCTCCCTCTGAAACACTACAGTTAGAATCAGGGATCCTAAATTCAGTTGATCCTTCCATGGAACATCTTCCTTCCTCTGCCCACGATTACTTCCACTGGTGACCTCTTTACTTGCAACTGAGGTGGAGGATTCTTGATGTTCTGGTCTATCCTTCTCTGCTGGCCTGGATATCGTCATAAGGGGCTTCTCAGCCAGGGTGACTGTACTTAACGTTCATATACAAGCCTTGCAGGACTTCCATTGGGGGTTGGCAATCAAAGCTCGCTTTGCTCTATGTATGTTTTGGCCAGGGATTCAGGATGGCTGGGCTGGAGGGAGAAGATTTATTCCCTTGTGAGGATTCCTGATTAATGCATCCTCTGCTCCCTAGTATAGTTGCAGCAGCTGGGGTCAATTTGAGCTTTGAATTTGCCACAGCTGACTCCAGCACAGTCTGTCCACTAACCCAGCCTGGAGATCTCTATTACTGTCGATGGGCAGATCCTGTCGTAATCCAATTATGGAGTCGTACAGCATGGAAACAGGCCCTTCGGCCCAACCGGTCCATGGCAACCAAGATGCCCATCTAATCTCGTCCCATTTGCCCACGTTTGGCCCATATCCTTCCTAAACCTTTTCTATCCAAGTACCTGTCCAGGTGTCTTTTAAATGTTAATGTACCTGCCTCAACCACTTCCTCTGGCAGCTCATTCCATATACAGACTACCCTCTGGTTCTTATTAAGCCTCTCCCCTGTCTCCCTAAACCTGTGCCCTTTAGTTCTTGATTCCCCCAACCCTGGGGAAAAAGACACTTCATAATCACCTGCGCATTCACCCTATCGATGCACCTCATGATCTTATACACCTCTATAAGATCACCCCTCATCCTCCTACGCTCCAAGGAATAAAGCCCCAACCTGCTCAACCTCTCTCCATAACTCAGTCCCTCGAGTCTTAGCAATATCCTCGTAAATCTCCTCTGCACTCTTTCCAGCTTAACGGCATCTTTCCTATAGCAGGGCGACCAACACTGAACACAATATTCCCAATGCAGCCTCACCAACGTCTTGTGTAGAGAGTTAAGGAGTCCTGAGGCCCACTGAGTCCATGCCAGCTATCAAGCACCCATTTAATGCTAATCTCAGATTGGTAGGCGAGTTCAGATTTAGTCAGGTTGTTGTTGGGTTCTTGCTTTCTACCGCATTGGTATATGAAGTTATGTAGAAAACGTAGTTGTGCAGAGGCCTGTACACCTTTTCCAAATTTCTTGGTAAATGGGAGTGTGCAACTGTTAAGTGTGATTTAATGAGCAGCGCTCTGGTGAAGACGGCCACTTTGAAAGTGTAGTAGAGTTATTTGCTTGTCAGAATTTGCTGCTTCTCTGCATCAGACTTCATTGCTTTTGCCTCCTGCTTAACGCAACAGGATGGCACCCCAGAGCAAGAACAAGGAATTTTAACTTCACTGTAATTAAGCGTACCTATTACAACAGAACAAAAATACACCTGTCGCATTTAGTGTCATCCATTCTGACAGCCAATTTAAAACTGGCCATCTATTTGTGGGCATTGAGCAAGCAGAGTTGGCAATCCCAGAATCCTTTGCTTTGAGAGTGAATGCTAATGATACTTTATGTCCTTGTTAGGATTTGAATACATTTTAAAGTTGTTTGGTGTGTCTCTTAGACCATTCCATTGGATGTTGCCTTGAACTGAACCTGCTCTGTGAGATTGGGACTGAAAGTTTGCCTGCACCTTGTCCGGGAAGGGCTGTGGAGTTCTAGAGCGCTTATCCCAGTAAGCAGATTGGGCAGACTTCCTCTGCCAAGTTAGGGACTGAATTCAATCGAAGAACATTCTTTTCTGGTCACGGCTCTGTTTGTAATTGGCAGAGGGGAATAAAAACTCTCTGAACAAAGAAAACAATCCTGCCATGCACCAACAATGTGCTGGAAGAACTCAGCGGGTCAAGTAGCATCAGTGTGGGGAAAGGAATTGTCGATGTTCCAGGTCAAAAACCCTGCATCGGGACTAAGAGTGGAGATGCCCAATAAGCGCGCACGTTGCAGTCCCGTTTTAAGATGAGTGTTTTATTAGTGAAATACGGCAGTGCATTGAAATAGGGCTGGAAGTGGGGCAAGTGTCCAGACTCACCATGTCAGGTACCGTGAAGTGTATAATGTCCACGCTGTCATTTTAGAAAAAGAAAGCAATTCGCAACCGCATCCCGAAAAGCACAAAACTTCCCGCATTGGGAATCGCAAGTTCAAAAATGGGAAATGCTGGAAATACTCAGGTCAGGCACCTTGACCCAACTAATCTTCTGTTGGGGAGACTACCGGTTGCCTGCGTGTGATTCAAGTCCAAACCCTAATGTCCTCGGAGCCAAATGCCCCGTCAGGGTCACCCTTATCAGCATTGGAGCCAGGGTAAATGAGACACTGGGGAAGGGGTCTTCAAAATCCAAATCCAATGGGGATGAATAACAGCTTCAATACAAGATAAAAACAAAGGGAGGCATGGAAATTAATGTAATTAATGTCGGACTTTAGTTTAATGACTAGCTAACGCCCCACTTCCCCTACACCCCTCTGTTTTACTGAGGAGTCGTCTGCAATCCTATCAGCTAGTCATACATCAGGGGAAGAAAACTGCTTATTGACTCCTCTGTAATTCCAGTGACTATAATGCAAGCCAGGTGAATTGGGCAGAGTCTGATTGGCTTCTACTGTTGCTCTGACATCAGGGTAGCAGCTGATCTCCGAACCACTGGGTCAAAGAGCTCTGCCTCAGTCTGGGCTTGATTCTCTTCCTTCGACTTTGATGAGTACTTGGGAGCATGAGGTACGGGTGGGGTCAGGGGCAGTCAAAATCCCCCCCCCCCCCCCCCCCCCCCCCGTCAAACATATTTCCCAACCGTGGAATTTGCCAAATTTGGGACGATGGTGGAAGGCCACCGATCTGAGAAATCAAGTCAATACCTTCAGAAGAGAGGTGGGTGGTTGTATTTTTGTTGGGGTGCATTGATATGATGAAGAAAACTGCTGCACTTGCCCTCTCTTGAGCAGGGTCAACCCTCAGGCTAATGAATTGGATGTTGCTGGGTGCAATTTGAGAAGAGTCGGAGGGTGAGACCCTTCGACGTCAACACCACTAATGGACTGCACTAAGAGACACCAGTCTGTTCCCTCACTGTCTCGCCCTGTTTAGCCAAACACAGACTGCATGCTGGTCACCAGACAGATCTCGGCTCTTTCTCTTGTGGCTGAGTCTAGTACAATGCGTTTATGCTTCTTTTTTTGCCATTGCATTCAGCATGCCATCGCTTTTTGTTTGAAGGAGTCTGAGAAAAAGCCTCCTATGGTAACGTATCTCATTAGTTCAATCAATCTGTCTTTAATTTTCTTTTTTTGAGGTGGGTGGTTGCAGGGAGGGTGTTGAAGCAGGATGGGTATGAATGAGACTGCATTATTCCTTCCTAAACAACAGGCCCAAGTTGGCTTCAGGACAATCCAAAGTATCTACCTTCCATGCTTAAACTTGATGAGAAATTTTACCACGGAGAAATAACTCGCTAATGATCCAGAAACTTCAGTGTTGAGCTTTCTTGTATAGAAGTACTTATTCCCAACTGGGCTACATTTTTGTTTGGAGAAAGTGACTCTGCTTGGCCAAACTATGGAGCACGCAATGTATATGAGCCCATTAAAAAGTGATAATATTGAGAAGTGCCCACCTGCTGCTTTAATTGTGGTTTAGTTGGGGCATTCTTACACAATTTTGGTCACCAAATTGGTATTGGTTTATTATTGTCACTTGTACCGAGGTACAGTGAAAAACTTGTCTTGCATACCGATCATACAGGTCAATTCATTACACAGTGCAGTTACATTGAGTTAGTACAGAGTGCATTGATGTAGTACAGGTAAAAAACAGTAATAGTACAGAGTAAAGTGTCACAGCTACAGAGAAAGTGCAGTGCAATAAGGTGCAAGGTCACAACAAGGTAGATCGTGAGGTCAGAGTCCATCTCATTGTATAAGGGAACCATTCAATAGTCTTATCACAGTGGGGTAGAAGCTGTCCTTAAGTCTGGTGGAACATGCTCTCAGGCTCCTGTATCTTCTGTCCGATTGAAGAGGGGAGAAGAGAGAATGACCTGGGTGGGTGGGGGTCTTTGATTATGCTGGCTGCTTCACCAAGGCAGCGAGAGGTAAAGACGGAGTCCAAGGAGGGGAGGCTGGTGTCCGTGATGCGCTGGGCTGTGTCCACAACTCTCTGCAGTTTCTCACGGTCCTGGGCAGAGCAGTTACCGTACCAAGCCGTGATAAATCCAGATAGGATGCTTTATATGGTGCATCGGTAAAAGTTGGTGAGAGTTATAGGGGACAAGCCAAATATCGTCTGTTTTCACGTTTTATTGCCCTCGATACATAATCCTGCAGTTCATGCCTCGTTCTCCTGATGAATAAATTTTAATCTGTTGAATGTAAATGTAGATGACCAAACTTTGCCTGTTCAGTTGCTATGGGCAAGGATGCAGAAGTGGTTGTTCCTGCTGCCTCACAGCTCCAGTGATCCAGGGTCAATCCTGACCTCTGGTGCTGTCTACATGGAGTTTGCACGTTCTCCCTGTGACCACGTGAGTTTCCAGTTTCCTCCCACAAGTCAAGAGGTGCTGGTAGGTTAATTGGTCACTGTAAATTACTCCTCAGTGTAGGTTAATGGCAAAAATGATCATGGGGGAGTTGTTGGGTGGGTGAGAGAACAAGTTGAAGGGGTGCAGGGGAAATAAGGAGGAGGGAGGGAATGGGATTGGTCTGTTGTGAGCTGGCATGGACCTGATGGGGTAAATGGCCTTCTCTTGTAGAACTTTGAGTTCAACGTAGCTTTAAAGCTTTGATTCATTCTATGAGAGAAAGTAGTTGCAAGGTGAAATGGTGAAGGTGTGTCTTTGTATCACAGTTTATCATGTTAGTAACACATGATGAGTTCGTGTAACAATTGCTGCAGCGTCACTGCGATGACATCCCACCAGTGGCCATGAGACAGCCAATTAATCAATGCAGTGAGGAAGTCAGGAGAATCTCCCTGCTTTTCAAAGCTTCTCTGGACTGATTACAGTTTTGACCACTGATGTTTTGAATCCGAAGTTTCAAACAATCACTTTTATTTTATTTTTATAATTTTTTTTCAACTTCCAGCCTGTAGCTTATCTGACTTCCCCTTCAGAATAGACTTGGCAAAATAGCTGCCCGACCATCCAATGCATTCCACAGTCGAAATTCCAAAACTTCCCCTCCCTGGAAGGCTGTGGGAAGAAGGTGAATAATTGTACATTTGACCAGATCACGACTTTGAACAAATTACGAGCATTTTGAGTAAGTATTCACATTTCTTTAAGGCTGATTCTGAAGGACCTTTCTAATGTTGACTGCAAGCTACATCTCTTTGCAGTTTGCTGCTGCATTTGACTTGTTTGATATTGCCTCCAGACAGCCGTGGTACTGGCAGAACCATTAGGCTGGGCATCCTCTCTAGCACGTTGATCAGTGCACTCCCCCATCCCATCCTCTTACACTGGCCATTAACGATTGTCTATGAAACAAGCAACCACTGGCAGTGGTCTGCAAACTATCTTCTCCTGTGATCCAGTCACCTGCACCCTGAGCTTTCAGCAAAGCGACAGAACAAGTTGTGTAAACTTTTCCCTCACCTCGAGGATCTCAATGTCTGGGTCACCATACAGAACCAAAAGCCCATTTAGACCATCAGACTTGATCCTAGAACAGTCCCACTTGTGGTCAGGGTGTGATATTCCATCAGTTCCCACCCTGAGAGATTGTCAAGTTTAGAGGAAGGAAGAAAAGATCTGGATCTATCACTAATTTTCAGATTTCTCTCTACGTTTGAGAGGTAAACATTTGTGCTTCAGTGGGGTGAAGCTCAGTGGGCAACCCTCTGGAAACTTTGGTTCCTGGTTAGGTGAGGGAAGCCCAGAAGACTGCCTGGGTGGAAGATCTCAGGAAACCTGCCAGAGCCCATTGTCTGATTTGTGGTCTGGCTTCATGCATTGTAACTGGTTTGTGTCAGCAGATCCCCTCCTGGTGGCAATGAAATCTTGGCTCTTGGTTTTGCCCCTTGAGGCTGTGTTGGAAGTATATACGTGGGGTTTTAGTTCTTGAAATATATTTTAAAAACACAAATTTGGAAAAAGTATGAAGTAATATTTGGCTTGGTGGTATAATGGGTGTATAGGATGTACAATTTTACTCTCTGGGCTGAACTAATGGTTTAAACCCCCCGCCCTCCCCCACCTTCATTGTACTTTCTAAGTGAAAGCAAAATTGAGCCAACTGCAAATCCATCAGTGGGCAGTAGGCCATAGAGCAAATCTCCTTGTTAAATGTCATTATTGCACAGAGCACAATACAGTCATGGCTTACTGGAGGGAAACAAATATTCTGTCAATGCTGTGGGACTGATAATAGCCACGGATCCAGGAACTAGCCCTTTGGTAGATTTTCTTGTGTTTGCTCGCCTGGCTTGTTCAGTCGTGTTATGGGGATTTGCACTATTGAATCGCTGCATAAGGTGGCAATCAAAATATTAACGTCTTCTCGAAGCAGTAACTTGCTATGTAAGTTTAAGTCTTTGCATGAAGTTCCTTAATCCTACTGGGGTACAATGTGACACTACAGCTGAAACTCCTAAACACTTCGGTGGTTGGCAGGTTGGTATTGGTACTGGTTTATGATTGTCACATGTACCAAGGAACTGTGGAAAAACTTAAGTTTTGTTTGCCATCCAGACAGATCATTTCAAAACTGAAGTTCTTTGAGATAGTACAAGGGAAAATCAGTAACAGAATGCAGAATGTAGTGTTACTCTTACAGTTACAGAGACAGTACCATTCAAGGTGGGTTGTGAGGCCAAGAGTTCATCTTCAACAATAGGACTGTTGAAGGTTGGGGCTAAGGCAGTCATTGGAGGCTGAGTGAGTGGTGGTTGTCTGTTGAACACTTTGTGGTGTAAAGCCTCGCGCTATGTACCTGAGCACAAAATCTTTCCAAGTGAAGTCCTGGTGGTGTGTTTGCAGGACATGTTGTCTTTCAGATGAGATGTTACACTGAATTCCCTGTGGTGGTACCTCAAGGCAAAGATCCCGCTGCACTACTCAAGGTGCTGGAAATGATTCTCCCTCAACCAAAATCACCTCAAGCAGATTAATTTGCTGGTTCTTCCCTGCCATTTGTGGGAGCTTGCTGTGTGCAGATTGTTATTACAATTTCGGTATCGCCATAGCAACTACACTTCAAAGCCACCTTATTGGTAGTAGAGTTTTGGAACATATGGAAGTCAAGTGTAACTTCACTGTCCATGTTTTGCCCAACCTGAGCACTCACTATTCCAGGAGGTGTAAAAAGACCAAACTGCTGAGGCGGACAGTGCAGGAGGCTCCATTTTCCCTCCTTTCCTAGACCCAAATATCCGTGCTGGTAGAGGGTGCACTGGGGGTTGCAGAGTCACTCAGAGATTCTGAGTGACCAGGCCACTGTGGTGGATAAAGTTGGTCATTTAAGTGAACGTACAAAATGAAATACTTCAGGGAAAGTGGTACCTACAGCAGAAGAAGCGATTAACTGGGCATTCTTCTGAACCAAGTTGCTGCCTTCTGATACTTGTTAAAGTGTCTTTCAACTGTAGCTTACGAAGGAATAATGCAGTCCAACGTGGAATGGCATCTTTTTACTTTTTCATGTCATGTACAAATCCTTTTTGATTTTATTTCTGTGCCCCATGCAGTACCTTTTAGGCTTGCAGAGTGACCATGAGTGTCTTTTCCATCCCAATGCATGTACCATTCACTCTATCACACCAGGAGTTAATGTGAGAGTTCCTTTCAATTTTTAATCTTTTTTTTTGGAATGCTGTAACTACTGTCTTGCAGTGTCATTGACCATATCTTTGCTTTTCCTCCTTTTAAAAAGAAACAACTAACCTTTAAATGAACATTGTATTGAATTAATGTTTAAATTGTTGAACTGTGCAAGGTTTGAAACAGCCAAGCCACTGGTATTGAATGTAACGGAGGAGTGTTTTACCCCCATGTTCAGAGCCACTTGTATAGCAGAAACGTTTGGCCTCCAATATTAATTTCATTCTCATCTTTGCAAGTGCTCAGTTCGAATAGAGAACTAATTTTGATTCTGAAAACCTCTTGTTTTTTTAATTGGTTACAAGTGATTTTTGTAGCCGTCTCTCACATTGATGCTTATTACAATTTGCTCAAATTGAGACTGGTGTTACTTTTGAACATGTTTAGTCTCTGGGAGCTTAATTGACATTTAAATTGGTTTATTATTGTCACAGATATAGTGGGAAAACTTTGTTTTGCATGCCATCCATACAGATCAGTTCATTACAACAGTACATTGAGGTAGTACAAGGGAAAGCAGGAACAGAATGCAGAATAAAGTGTTACAGTTACAGAGAAACATACAGATAAATTCCTGCCCAGTATTTCCAGCATTTTCTGTTTTCATGGATGGATGTGTTCCCCTTGCACCACGTTGGACTATCTTTCTGAGCTAACGTGACCAACAAGAATAGCTTTACCATTTCTGCTGCTTCAATCAAAAGACCTCCACCACTCTCCCCTCATCTGTAGGAATGTCCAAACGTCTAATGTGTTTAAGCAGCATCCTGGCTGTGTTCTTTGTCCAAATTGGTTATTCTTAATGCAGAATAGAATTAAGGCTGGGAAGATGGCCATCTAGTTCATTGGATCATCTCCAGGTTGACAAATCCTGTCAATCCCATTTTTTTTGTCTTTCCAGTGTCTGTCCAGTTCTCTTTTGAAGCCACAACTTCCGTTTCCACTGGCTCTACAGGGAGTTTAAAATTTTTCTCCTCAAATGCCCTTGTGTCTTCTGCCTACAATGTTAAATCTGTGTCCTGTCCTTGAGTCCTCTCCTACCTTCCCTCTGTTCCCCCTTCTCTAAACCTGTCAAGACCTTGTCCACCTCTAACAAATCTCCTCTTTACACCAAAGAGAACAATCCGAACTTCTCTAGTCTAACAGAGTCCTTCATGTTAGTCTTAAGTTTCCCTTTCACCAGCTTGAACCTGCAATTTTTGTTCCACTATAACTGGAGAGCTCAGAAAAACAATCAGATTCCTTCCTTTAAAATTAAAAAGTAAAGCTTATGCTGAAATTGTGCTTTAAAAGCTTAAAAAATACAGGCTGGATGATCTCGGCAGGCTAGGCAGCATCCGTGAAAAGGTGACACAGCTGTCTGGCCTGAGGAGTATTGATAGCTTTTTCTATTTTTATATCAATTTCCTTTTCTTATCTTTATCTGTTCTTGGTCCCCTATCTTTATTTGTAACATGTACACCGACTCGACCAAACGAGTCCTCCCTTAAAGTGCTTCTCTGAACAAAAAAAAAAGCCACAGCATTACAAATCAATGCATGTTGGAACAAATTATGATTGGTTTATTTCTTAAATGGCCCTTTGGTGAAATTAGGTCTTCAAGGGTATCTAACAACTGGTTTCTGAATGCACTTTTAGCAGCGGTATTGACAGCATTTCATCAAACCCTGGTTTCTGGTGGAATTGAGATTCTGCAGACAATTCATAGTACAGTGAGCAAGGTTAATTTTCGATAAGTTTAAAGAGCAAACACAAACGATAGCAGCATGTCCCAATGAAAGTGAGCGAATTGGTCCAGAAAGGCGCAGTGAGTGACAGACACAGAGATATAAATTTTGTACTTAAAGTGAATTATCACTTTGTTGCAGTCACTAAATGTGATTTACCCAGGCATCTCCCCTTTGGATGGTCACCATGTTGTAACCACATGAAGCAAGGAGCAAATCCCTCACTCAAATCAGAGCAAAGAAGGAAGCCATTTAGCCCTCTTACCTGAGCCGGCTCCTTGAAAGAGCTCCCTAATTTGTCCCCATTTCCTGCTCCTTTCCCCGTGTATCAGTGACATTTTTGGAACTTCAATGTGAATGGGTGCCTAAATTTCTTTTCAGTGAAGTTAAGAATTTTCCCCACTAACCACCAAGATTTTTCAGAAAACCTGAATTTTTAGAAAAGTTTGGCTTTGGTATTTGAAGCTTCAAGACTTGCTTTGATTGTTAGTTGCCCAATGAGTGACAGGAGTCAAATAGTAGTCCTGGTCATGTTGTTGTCCTGGTATCTTGCTGCTTGGTTGCCGTCACATCTTGATGAACAAGTCCTGTTCAAAGGAAGCATATCATAGTCACAGAGTTAGGGTCATGAGTCATAGAGCAATACAGCATGGAAACAGGCCCTTCGGCCCAACTCATCCATGCTGACCAAGATGCCCATGTAAGCTAGTTCCATTTGGCCCATATCCCTCTAAACCTTTCCTATCCATGTACCTGTCCAAGTGTCTTTTAAATGTTGTTATTGTACCTGCCTCAACCACTTCCTCTGGCAGCTCATTCCATATAATCACCACCCTCTGTGTGAAGAAGTTGCCCCTCAGGTTCCTTTCAAATCTTTCCCCTTTCATCTTAAACTTATGCCCTCTAGTTTTTGATTCCTTTTCCCTGGGAAAAAGAGTGCATTCACCCAATCTTTTTACACACCTCTATAAAGTCACCCCTCGGTCTCCTACGTGCCAAAGGATAAAGTCCTAATCTGCCCAACCTGTCCCTATAACTCAGGCCCTCGAGACCTGGCAACATTCTCATAAATATTCTTTGCTCTCCTTCCAGCTTTAATGAAGTCTTTCCTATAACAAGGTAACCAAAACCGTAAACATGTGCAGCCTCACAATGACTTGTACAAGTGCAACATAATGTCACAGCTCCTGTACTCAATGCCCTGAGGGAAGGCCAGCATGCAAAAGCTGCCTTCACCTTGTCTACTTGTGATGCCACTTTCAGGGAACTATGTACTTGTACTCCTAGGTCACTCTGGTTTACACCCTCCCTGAGGCCCTAACATTCACTGTTAAAGTCCTACCCTGGTTTGACTTCCCAAAATGTAACATGTCATCCATATCTGGATTGAACACAGTTTGCCATTCCTCGGCCTACTTACCCAGCTGATGAAGATCACCTTGGCTCCACCCATTGATGGGTTTGTTCTTGTCACTTTGCCCTCCCATCTCCCACCCCCACGCTGATGGCATCCCTTGGTTGATTGGTCTGTGCCTGTCCTCTTCTGCACAGTCAGAGATGGGATGACTCCTACCTACCTTGGGCTGAAAGCTCAACTCTACCATGTGGGTATTGCTAGCAAGATCAGCATTTACTGCTCTGACTTTGTCGTCTGATCAGGAATAAAGTTAAAACCCAACCACTGTCAGCTTCCACATCCATATATCTCATATAGCCTCCTGCTCCTTTCTCCTTTATGTTCTTTCAAATATTCATTTACAGAACAAGGAACTCACTGTCCGTTATTACCTGTTCCCAGTTTTCCCTTCGGAAAGATAGTGGTAAACACTGCCCTTTGGTTTATGGAGTCCATCTGGGATTGATACTTCCGGAGCATTGCTGGACAGGGAGTGTCAGGGTTTAGATTTAGACCCAGTTTGTCTAATGTCCCTGCAAATGTTTCAGTGAGTTGCCCCAAAGCAGATTGTACGCCGCAGAAAATCACGGTGTGAATCACAGTATGATTACTCATTGCATATTTGCATTTACAGAAGATCGTATCATCCTTGAGTCTTGGCTAAGCAGCCCCTCCAAACAGTCACTTCTTACTTTTAATACTGATGAGTTGCAGGAGATTTGTTCTAAGCCTCTCTGTAACTTTTCTCTTGATTTCTCACCTTGTTCTTAGCCAATCAGCCAACTGGTCTGGATGCCAAACCTGTAATTTGAGAGAATTCTGCCTCCCATTTGCCCATACATGCATCACCTGATCTGCTGAAGTAAAGGAACTTTGTATGTGCTTCAAGGTCACTCAGCTTGTAACCCCTCAGCCTTTTGGAGGTTGTTTGTGTATGGTGGTGTGAGTGGACAGATTTCGTGCCACTGATCCAAATTAGGGGTTAAAATGGGTATAAAAGGACAAAGTGCCCCTGAAACCTCTAACCTATTCAGAATTGTGCACCTTTAGAGTCTTAGGAGGTGGTATGGGAAGCTTTGGATTAAGAGAACTATTTTTTTAATGCGGGTTTCCTTTTGCTAACCAAGTTCTAATGTATTATACTTTTATGCAAGAGATTCCCTGAAAATATTTAGTTTAAGAGCATCTGAAGTGTGCTTAGTAATGTTTCTACACCTTCAGTTATACAGCAAGTCCCTTGTGCAGCAGACTCTCTGTTCTCACCAGCACTGGACATGTGTTAAGTTGTTCATTTTAGCTTTGGCACAACTGTAACACTGGTTGACTTGAGCAGAAAGTTAGTTATGTAGTTCATTGGACATCCTCGTTGCACAGACCAGCTCCCAATACAATTGAATAAACTGGGAGAATTTAAAGGAGATTGTTGAAGTTAATTTTAATGGTTGTAGCTTCCAGCATTTTGAGAGAGATGAACTTCCCAGTCAGTTAATAGGTTAGGACAGTATTCATGATCTTATTACAGGCACATTATTCTACAGAGTTAATGACTGGAGCCTTGGACCTTTAGCTTGTCAATGTATTGCTAGTTTTATCCGGTTGGATTGCTTATTTCTGAAGTTATACTAGTGGCTATTTCAATCCTTGTTACTGGCAGCTGTCTCCCTCTTGAACCCCACCACCAACCCTACCTCACCTGGTCTGTTTCCAAACCTGAGATTTTGTTTCCCTTCTAACCAGATTCGTTATAGGAAGGATAAGGTGTTGACCAAACAGATTCCCTGCTTCCCCTCAGTGACTCAGCTGAAGGACCTTGCCAATGGATGTGCAGTAGCAGCGCTGATACACCATTACTGTCCTGATGTGCTACGTTTGCAAGGTGAGTGAGCACTGTATCTTCTTGGGAATGGATTTAAGCAAAATCCAACTGTGGAGGTGAATCAGAATCGCGTTTATTATCACCAGCTTGGATGTAGTGAAGTTTGTGGTTTTGCGGCAGCAGTACAGTACAAAGACACAGAACGACAAGGTAGTGTTCGTGGACCGTTTAGCAATCTGTTGGTGGAGGGGAAGATATCTTTATTAGTCACATGTACATTGAAACAGTGAAATGCAACTTTTGCGTAGAGTGTTCTGGGGGCAGCCCACAAGTGTCGCCACGCTTCCAGTGCCAACGTAGCATGCCCACAACTTCCTAACCTATGCATCTTTGGAATATGGGAGGAAACCGGAGCACCTGGAGGAAACCCACACAGGCACGGGGAGAACATACAAACTCCTTACAGACAGTGGCCAGAATTGAACCTGGGTTGCTGATGCTGTATTAGCGTTACGCTAACGGCTACTCTAGAAGCTGTTTCTGAATTGTTGAGTGTGGGTCTTCAGGTTTCTGTACCACCACCCTGATAGTAGTAATGAGGAGAGGGCATGTGCCAGATAGTGAGGGTCCTTGGTGATGGATGCTGCCTCCTTAAGGCACCGCCTATTGCAGATGTCCTCGATGTTGTGGAGGGTCGTGCCCGTGATGGAGCTGGCTGAGTCTACAGCCCACTGCAGCCTCTTGCGATCCTGTGCATTGGAACCTCCATACCAGGCTATGATGCAACCAGTCAGAATGCTCTCCACTGTACATCTATAGAAATTTGCAAGAGTCTTTGGTGAGATACTAAATCTCCTCAAACTCCTAACGAAGTAGAATTGCTGGTGTGCCTTGTATCAATGTGTTGGGCCCAGGATAGATCCTCTGAGATGTTTATGCCCAGGAACATGAAGCTTTCCATTTTTGGGGGAAAAGACATCAAAACTTGGGCCATGAATACAAAATAATCATGAACGCTTCCAATGGGGTCTTACAGGGAACTAGTTTTGGGCAGGAGGTGGTTAGAAATACTAGAAAGGCACAGCAGCTGAGATAACACCCATTGAGAGAGAAATGGTCAATGTTTCGGGTCGACGACCTTTCCTCAGAAATGGAAAGGTGAGAGGAGACATTGAGGCAGTGAGGTGGAGGTCGCAAGAGAAGAACAAGTATTAATTGACCTTTGATATTTTGTGTTTCCTTATAACATAGAACAAGGTCATCCAGCCCATTTGAGTGCCCCACTAATTTTCCCTGTAACCCATTCTCCCCACGTTCCCATCAACTCTCCCGGATTCTACCACCCAACTACACACCAGGGGCAACTTACAGCGGCCAATGAACCTACTAAACCGCACGTACGTGGGGCTGTGGGAGGAAACCGGAGCACCCGGAGGAAACCCACACGGTCACAGTGAGAACATGCAAACTCCACGTAGACAGTGCCGGAGGTCAGGATTGAACCTGGGTCTCTGGAGCTGTGGGGCAGCATCACTACCTGCTGCGCCACTGCATTCTGTCAGCAAGCGCGATGATTCCGTGCACCATGGGATGTGGTTTTCCATAGGGGAAAGTCTGTTGTGAAAGAAAATGGGCAACGGTGCATGGACCGTGAAGTCCCTGGGTTCTCCCTACATCTGATGCACTGATACAGTGGTTCGGATGTCCAAAGCTATCCAACACATGTGGACACACATGCATTTGGAGGGCACAGGACCCTCCAGTAGAAAAGGTTTCATAGGGCAAGTGAGATCTGTTTCATTGATGGTTAGAGAATGCCGCCTGCTGAAAGCGGTCCTAGATTGTGGGGCCTGGTGATGGGAGGTTGCTTCAGCTGGGTCCCTTCACTGGGTGGGATGTAGACTTCCCAACCCTGGCCACCCCACACACAGTAACCGATCCAACCCCACCTCCCCTGACAACAGATTATTGACAACTCTTCACCTTCCACGTTTGCCCAGACACTACCCTCCGAGCCCTGATTGTTTTTTTTTCCATACCCCACTTCACCCCCTAAAGTTCTTGACACCACCTCCATGATCCATGAAATGGGCCTGAATCCTAAAACCTTCCAGTGCAGGACTTTCCCACGACCATTCTGTATTTCACAAGGCCTGAGTTCTACATAACACAAGAATATTGCAGTAAAAACCCTCTGTAGTGACTTGGAAAGATCCAACTGCATGGAATTCATCTGTGGCAGGAGAGGTGGCAGATTTGATAGGAGTCTTCAGAAGTGGGAAAGGGCTTCATAGGAAGTTGGAAGTGGACCAATGCAGAAGAGCAATTTGGGGTCCAAAAACATAAGAACATAAGAAATAGAAGCAAGAGGAGGCCATCTGGCCTGCCGAGCCTGCTCTGCCATTCAATAAGATCATAGCTGATCTGGCCGTGGACTCAGCTCCACCTACCTGCCTTTCCCCCATAACCCTTAATTCCCCTACTATGCAAAAATCTATCTAACTGTGTCTTAAATATATTTAATGAGGTCGCCTCTACTGCTTCCCTGGATAGAGAATTCCACAGATTCACTACTGTCTGGGGAAAGCAGTTTCTCCTCATCTCAAAACACAAAAGATGGTCTCTTGTAAATCTACTGGGTTATTCAGCAAAACCTCTTTACCTCGAGAGTGGTTTGAATGGAAGTCTGTGTACCACAGAGAGATCTTGAGGCATTTAAAGGGGAGGAAACCAAACACGTGCGCGGAGAGAGAGGGAGAAAAGAACGGATTACGTGGATGGATTTTGAAGAGGAGTGGCAGTGGATTGGTGCAGTGTTCAAACCCCAGCATGAACCTGTTGTGTGGTAAAATCAGTGAACTAAAATTTTGTTTTTGGAACCCAAGTGTTGATATGAAAAGTAAGCTTGGCTCCATTGAGTTCACTGAGCAAATACTTGATCGTGATGCAGATTAGTTCAGCTAATAGTGAATGTATAGTTCACTCCTCAGTAGAAGCCAATGACCAGTATCCAAAGAGTACAGACAGCCTAGAATTCCTGGGATGATTTAAGCTGAGTTGTTTTTGGACCCTGAATTGGTCTTCTGCATAGGTCAACTTCCATCTTCCTATGAAGCCCCTTTCCCACTTCAGAACCCAATTGAGTGTCTGTTTGTGTATCTGGTCTACCCTTGAATGCGATTTGCCTCAAGCTTCTCCCTGTGGTACACACTCACATTCTAACAATCATCAGGTTAAAGAAGTTTTGCCCAAATTACCCTGTGAATTTACCAGACACCACCTCCATGTTTTTGGACCCTGGTTTGTAAATGGTGTGTATCCAGGGGTTGGGTTCTGTGTAGCATTCTCTCAGACACTTTCTCGATGTACACTTTCAAACATGAGTGGCTTCGATGCATGGTAGATAGACTGTATAGGTTTGGCACATATGACTGTAAAGAAAGATGTGCTGATTATTGTATTTCCTTTTTTAATGAAATTTTATTTTTGATATTAAAGAACGTCAGGTAAAGTAAATGGGAGAACTGAACACTGGTTGAAGGTCTGTGCACAGTGGTTTCCCTGGTCTCTTTAGTACTTGGTTGTCTCGGAGCTAGGTGGTAGATTACTGCTTGCATGTTAGTATTTGTAATGACCATTCTTCAAACGTTTTTGCTGCCTCCCCTCCTTCCCCTTTCTCACTCTCTCTTTGCAGATATTTGTTTGAAGGAAACGATGTCTGTAGCTGACAGCCTTTACAACCTGCAGCTGATTGTGGACTTCACGCAGGAGTATCTGGGCAGCTGCTGCCACCTGGGTCTGGAGGACATGCTGTACACCCCACCAGTGTTAAAGGTAATGGGTCGGTCTGCGCAAGGCCACATCAGTCAATGGTAGCATTGGTGATGGGCGTGGAGCCTGGGGCACTAGATAGTGCAGAGCAGCACGAGGTTGGTGTCACAGTGACACACCCAACACTTCAACCAGTTGGGTCAATGAGGACGGGGCTGAGCTGGTTGATCCAGGGCTTACAGGAATCTCCCGCTTTGCTGTCCTTCTGAGTGGTAATCCCCACCCAGAACTGAGAAATTAAACCTGGTTAACAAGGATTGTTAATGGGCATGTGTGAGAGTAGAGGTTACAGGGAAATAATTCAGGAATGGGATTGGTGGGATTTCTCTGCGAGCCAACATATATTCAGTGGAACGAATGATGATCTACTAAGTCATAAGGAAATATAACAGCATGATGGGTACCTAATTTCATTCCATAAATTTTTGTACATCTGTTATTTTTGTCCTGAGCCTTTGAGGCGTTGCGGAGTCTAATCTCCCTTGCTCGAATAATTTTGGATTGTGCAATGCTTGTGTTTTGCCTGCTCACTCCTTTGCTTAGAGCTCGGTTGGTTTTGTTTCTACCCAACTTGCACTTTGGTAATTCTCTTAATTTTCTTCAATTTTGAGGCAATTTGGCTCCAAATTTATTCAAATTATTGACTCAGAAATGAAGAACAGCTGTGTATGTTATCACCTCAAATTTTTCCCAAAGTTTTAATAACTGTGGATTACTTTTAAGATCATTTACAATGTGGGCCAGTTGTTTGTACAGATTGGGCCTGAAATTCCCTCCCTGAACTTTGTTCCTCTCGTACATCCTTTTAAAAAGCTGGTTTGAGATGTGTTTGACTGTGTGTTTGGTGGTATTTAGTGTTACTGTGAAGCAGTTTGGCCCATTTTACTGAGCTAATTGTGGTACAAAAGTGCAGGCTGTTGCCTGGTAGGGTAGTGGCAGATGCAGTTGCTTGTTCATTGGCATTGATTAAGGGTTTGTCTGATGGTTCCTGGTGTGGGTTGACGAGCTCTGCTCAAACATTTGTTTCTTGTAATATGGAATGAGGCCTTTTGGTCCAGCAAGTCTGTGCTGGCTCCTGGGGCTACCTCATTCCCCCACTTCTTTCGCTGCAACCTATCCTCTGTCGTATGCTCATCAGCTCCCATCCAACTCTCCTGTAACCCAACAACACACTAGGGGTAATTTACCAGCCAGTGCAACTTTGGGATGTGGGAAGAGATCGGAACAACCCTGGGGAAACCCACGTAGTCATAGGGAGAAGGTGCAAACTCCACGCACCACCTGAGGTTGGGACTGTCAGGGTTTCTGGAGCTGTGAGGCAGCGGCATTGACTGCCAACATGCAGTTTCCCTTGGCAGAGCGCAGATCAGGTGTGTTGGAATGGTCCCAGAGATGAGGGTTTGTGCGGTGGCCATTTCAGTTGTTGCATTCCCTTGAATCTTGAAGATTTAAGGGTGATCAGGGTAGATGGAGAGCAATTGTTTCCTCAGTGGGAGGATTTCAATGGGCACAACTTCACCATTGTATGAAATCTTTCCTGGCATCACTCATCAATGGGTGTGGGGGAATCTGGAACTTTCTCCCCTTTTTATAAGGAAAACTGAGGCTGGGGATTGACTGAGAGCATGAAAACTGACGATTGAATTTCTATTAGGCAGGACATTAGGGGATATGGAATGAAAATAAGTAGGTAGAATGCAGTCTGAGAACAACCCAAGACTTGTTAGAAGCAATGTGCATGTTTGCAGTGAAGCTATTGCTGTTCTGTAGGTGGTTAGAATTGAGATCAGCTGCCTCATTGCACAGTGGGGCAGATTAATATTGGGGGGTGGGGAGACCCCCCCTTGTAATGTTTTCATTGCAAAATCTGAGCTTCAGTATCCAGTGACAATACCCCCTTCCCTGCCCCAGTAAACAGCCCTTCCAGTAGGTGGCTATGGGAAGTTGGGTAACTATGGTGCTGTAAAGCTTTCTTTACCCCCATATTTCCTTACAATACAAGAGGAGGCCATTCAGCCCATCGAGTCTACACAGGTGCTCAGAGAAATCCCATTCTCCTACCACATGAACCAGCAGCCCCCCCCCCCCCCCACCCCACCAAATCCTACCACTCAATATTAGGTATGATTTGCAGTGTCTGATTAACCTATCAATCAGCACGCCTTTGGGACGTGGGTGGAAAACTGGAGCAATCCAGAGGAAATCCACGCGGTTGCAAAATACTGAGGTCGGAATTGAACCTCAGTCGCTGGAGCTGTGAGGAAGCGGCTCTACTTGCTATGTCACTGTGCTTACCCCCTTTGGGGTGCAGGCTTGTGACCTGCAGGGCTGGGCTGGGCCCCCTTGTTATTTAAGATGGTTGGAAGAGGAAGCCAGATTTGGATCAGACCTCATCGACCATCAGTGGGGTTCTCACAAACCTCTTAACTTGAGAGAACCTTTCCCAGACATTGGTGCCATTTGGATGCTCCTAGTCTGGCCCAGTTCTCATATCCCTGTCAAGAAAAATGGGTGATTTTCCCAGTTAATCTGCTTTTAGTGATCACTATGGGGATATAATCAGATCAGCTCCCCCACCCTCCCAGTTGTGCTGTGAGGTCGCTACCCTCAGCTTGCACACCCAGATCAGACATTGGACCAAAGTTTCACCTGAACTGTAACACCTTCGATGTGTGTGTAATCTGGCAAAGTTCTTCCAGTTTTCCCAAAGACCTGCAGCTCTTGCAATGACTCCCACCAGATGCAATCTACTGATGTTCTTTAGGATGGCAGATGGGTCAAGGTTTCTCTGGTATTGAGGAAGGGGACATAATCTGGGGGACAGAAAGCCAAATTTAAGATGAGGATTATTGAATGTTCTGGAGTCCTATTTGATGGGGGGTTGAGAAAAGTCGAGGTCTGTGGATGACTTCTCCCCAAGGTGCGTAGCTAGTACATGGCATAGAGAGAGGAACCTAATCTCTTTTTCCATTCTCCTTCCTTGCCTTGTGCTGTGAGTAGACTAGGAGGTTTGGACTGATGCATTTCAAGTGTCTGTCTTCCTTCACAGATTAACATCTTGACATTTGTGGCTGAGCTGTTCTGGTGGTTCGAAATCCTGAAGCCTGAATTTGTCCGTCCAAGAGAGGTTCCGGATCTGGAAGGTAAGCAATGTTGTCGTTGGCTGTCATGGTAACTAGTTAGCCTACTGGAGGTAAATGGAAGTTCTATGAGATGCACTTTCCAGCCACTGAGGAAGATGAAATGACCCAGCAAGTCACTCCACATATACTGTAACCACTACATTGAAGCAGAGAGAATTAAATAGGACAGACCACCAGGCGTCCGAATTCCAACACGGCAAAGTTGCTCCCAGCCCCCTCGACAAACACCTGGGGACTGGTGTCTGCATGGAGAGCTATCCCACAGACTTGTCGAATGATAACCTGACATAATCCTACTTGTGGTATCAGACTCCTTCTCCGTACCCATCCCAGCAGCAGGACAGACCCACCAGAGGGCTGGCGCAGTGATGTACAGGGTGGAAGGGAGTAGCCCTTGGAGTCTATCACGTTTGACTTGAGGTTCCATATTCTCACAGTATCAGGTCAAACACGGCAACAAAACCCCCCTCAGCTGATGAAATTATGGAGTGACAGAGCAGAGAAACTGGCCCTTTGGCCCATCTCGTCCATGCCGACCAGAGTCCCTACCTGATCTAGACACGTTTGACCCATGTCCCTCCTGAACTGTTCCTATTCATGTCCCTGTCCAAATGTCTTTTTAAATGCTGTAATGATACCTGCCTCTGCCACCTCCTCTGGTCGATTTTTCCATTTACGTACCACTCTGTGTGGGAAAGAGTTGCCCATCAGGTCCCCTTTAAATCTTCCCCTTCTCACAAATCTATGCCCTCTTGTTTTAGACTCCTTTACCCCGGGGAAAAGATAAGGTGGATGGTTGTGGTCTTTGCTCCTCATGATTTTATTAAGTTGCTCCTCGAGTTCCTGCACTCCAGGGAAAATAGTCCCAGCCTATCCAGTCTAGCGTGCGGGTTAGGGAAGTTGTGGGCATGCTATGTTGGCGCCGGAAGCGTGGCGACACTTGCGGGCTGCCCCCAGAACACTCTACGCAAAAAAGATGCATTTCACTGTGTGTTTCGATGTATATGTGACTAATAAAAGATATCTTATAACTCGAGCCCTCCAGTCCTGGCAAAATCCCTGAGAATCTTTTCTGTACCTGCTCCAGCTTAATCACACCCTTCCTATAGTATGATGACCAGAACTGCCCACTGTACTCCAGGTGCTGTGTCACCAACACCTTGTACAGCAGTAACATGACATCCTAACTCCTGTACTCAATGCCCCATCTGATGAAGGCAAGCGTGCCATACGCCCTTTTCACCGTCTACCTATGTTACAACTTTTAGGGAACTATGTACTTGTACCCTTAGGTCTCCCTGTTCTACAACACTCTCCAGGGCCCCGCCATTCACTGTGTATGTCCTGCCCTGGTTTAATTTCTCAAAATGCACCACTTTACACTTGTCTGAGTTAAATTCCATCTGCCATTGCTCTGCCCACTTTCCCAGCTGATGGAGATCTTTTTGTAACTGCAGGCAACTTTCTTCACTGTCCACCACACCACTAATTTTGGTGTCATCTGCAAACTTGCTCATCATGTCACCTACGCTCCCATCCAAATTGTTAATATGGATGGCAAACGATGCACCTCTGCGGTAAACTCTGGATAGCAACCTCCAGTGTCCTCATAGAGTCATAGAACAATACAGCACGGATACAGGCCCTTTGGCCCAACCAGTCCATGCCGACCACGTTGTCCACCCAGCTAGTCCCAATTTCCTATGTTCAGCCCATATCCCTCCAAGCCCTGCCCCTCCATGTACCTATCCAAGTGCCTCTTAAGTGATACTGTTGTACCTGCCTCAATCACTTCCTCTGGCAGCTCGTTCCATATACTCACCACCCACTGCATGGAAAAAGTTGCCCCTCAGGTCCCTTTTAAATCTTTCCCCTCTCACCCTAAATCTATGCCCCCTAGTTTTGGACTCCCCTACCCTGGGGAAAAGGACTGTTACCGTCCACCTTATCTATGCCTCTCATAATTTTAAATATTTCTGTAAGGTCGCCCCTCATTCTCCTATGTTCCAAGGAATAAAGACCTAGCCTGGCCAACCTCTCCCTATAACTTGGGCCCTCTAGTCCTGGCAATGACCTTGTAAATCTTTTCTGCACTCTTTCCAGTTTAAGTACTCAAGAGTATGGCCTCACCAATGACTGTCAACTGAAAATTAATGTCCCAACTCCTATACTCAATGCCCTGACTGATGAAGGTCAGTGTGCTAAATGCCTTTTTCACCACCGTGTCTACCTGTGACACCATTTTCAATGAATTATACACTTGTACTCCTGGGTCCCTCTATTCCATGACGTGTCCCACCATTCATAGTATGTCCTATGCTGGTTTGACTTTCCAAAATGCATCACTTCACTCTTCTGCAGTCTAACTCATTGACTGCCATGAACCTGATAATGAGGCAGATGCAATGGAACATAATCCCCTCTGAATCGTGATGGGGGAACTGACTCCGCTCATCTTAAGGTGATGCTTGCGTTCTGTGTGATTCTTCTGCGATGTGTGGTAGTGAGAATCAACCCAATGTCTCCCTTTGCAGAACTGCCAGGAAGTGGACCCAACACGCCCACAGGAGCAGAGAGCAGCAGGTAGGTCTTCAGTCTGGGTGGTCCTTGCAGCACAGCAGAACTTCCCAAGTTGCGTTAAATCCAGGGATAGCACGGAGGGGGAGTGAGGAGAACACCTTGTCTGCCACCACGCACTCGGCAGCACTGATAGTTGGGGGAACGACCCCAGTTACAGCTGGCAACCCAGAGGTTTCCACTGTGGAACTGCACAGCACTGCAGGAGGTTGCCACCGCCCACCACACCCATGAAAGCACTTTCCAACTAGTCCTGCCCTCACCTGTCCTTCCCCTGAAATTCCTTGCATTTTCGGAATTTTGCTGGCATTTCAGTTATTGAAACCCATTGACAGGTATGTGCCCTTGGTTTTTTTTCTTGTATCGCCTTGCAATGCGGGAGGCTGTTCAGCCCATCGTGCCATCAATCCCATTCCCCTCTTAGTTTCCTGTGAGCTTTTCTCTCTTGCATGGCCCATCAAATCATCCCTCCCCTCGCCCCAAATTCTCCCACCTCCCACCGACGCTAGGGGAAATTTACAGTAGCCGATTAACCCTCTGACCCTCTTGTCCATGGGATGTGGGAGGAAACCAGAGCACCACGTAGTCACAGGGAGAATGTGCAGACTCCACGCAGACAGCACCGGAGATCAGGATGGAACCTGGGTCGCTGGCGCTGCGTGAAGCAATTTTTGTTGCATTTTTATATTGTTTTGATATGACTGAGAAGATATAGCCTTAAATTTTAAAAAAAATCGGAAGTTTAGCATTACGAAGACGAAACATGGAGACTTGACTTGGGGCTGAAGCCAAAATTTTTCAACTGTCCTTTCCTGTGTCGATGCAAGACGTTGATTCAGTTTTGGGTCTTGAACCCTGTGTGTTAAAGGCTGCGTATGGGTGAAAGCACTGTTGCTTTGGCAATCCCGAGGAACAAGTGTTGGCTTCCCTCTAAAAGTGAGAGAGGGGAACGGTAGCGTTTAGTTGAGAAACAAAGGACTGCAGATGCTGGAATCTAGATGAAAAACACGATGATGCTGGAGGAACTCTTTAGCCTTTAGTTGTGAGTATTGAAGGAGAGGAAGAAGACAGGTTCATGCAATCTGGGTTGAGTTGGGAATGGGGTCTGGATAATTACCGTGGAATCGTGGCACCCATTACAAGATGTGCGACACAGACAACCGTGTTCAAGTGGAGACACAGGAGACTGCAGGTGCTGGAATCTGGAGCAACACACAAACTGCTGGAGGAACTCAGCGGGTCAGGCAGCATCTGTGGAGGGAAATGAACAGTTGACACTTCGGGTTGAGACCTTCATCAGGTGTTCAAGTTGCAGCTCGCAGCCTGGGATATTCTATTGTCGAATTATTGAATGGGAACAGTGGAGGGGGCTCCATTACAAACCAGTTTAGGTCCCTTAAATAAAGATGTAAACCTGAACTGGATCCCTGCCAGTGCAATCAGTGTTCAATCACAGAACATTGATCACATTGCTGCAGATCGAAGTCCTGTTGGTTGGATGGAGACGGGCAACTTGGCAATGTTTCAAAAACCAGTCTCCTTTTACTGAATGCCAGGTTTGACTCGCACAGCCTGCATTTCAATGTAGAGATCGTCAGTGTTGTGCATTGGGAGGAGGTGGAGGAGAGGTGTGGAACATTTTTACCTGACAAGGAATGTAGTGTTAATTGGGAGGGGGTGGTGTGGATGAGGCGGGGAGGTGTCAAGGGCTGTTACTTTCAGTTGCCAGCCTGTAGGATTTTTGGAAATGTGTAACTCACCCCCCTCTGACCTGCATCTTTCTGCAATGTAAATGTTATTGTGGAAACAGATGTTTGTCAAGTTGCACTTCAGCGGAGAGAGCTGGTGACAATGTGAAGTGCCTAATCATTTACTGGAGCAGACACGGATCATAAAAAGGCTCCCTTTCCTAACCTGGCCCCTCACTCTAGCCTGACTCTTCGTGTTCTTTTGCTGACATCTGCCTCATGTTGAGTTTGATTCTGACAATTTGAACTGGGATACAAGTTGCACAAAGTGTAGGTCTGAAACCAGAACTTTTTTTGAAAGTTTTATAAATAATCCAATGTATTAATCAACTGGCTTTTGAGCCAACACAGTGTGGAAATGGGGACAAGGGGCCATACATCCCCCTCTGTATTACCTGGAGAAGGTGTTGGTGAACTGCTTTAACCACCGGAGGCTTTGTAGTGACGTATCCGCAGGAGGCAGTTCTGGGACCCTGAGCCAGTGATAATGAAGGATCAGAATTATGTTCCTCATGACACGCTGTGCCAGTGGATTCGGCATGTATTGTTGTTATTTCCTCTCCTGTGGTAGAGGCTGTGCAGGTGTGAGGTGGTGTTGAACCATGGTGTGATTCTATGGGCTGTAGTCACAATGGACTTGCTCTGTTCTTGGCTGGTATGAAAGCAATGGGCCAAATGTCCTCCTTTGCCCTGAATTCCCACAACCTGGTTCCAGTACCTACTCTGCCAGCCTCCTTTTGTAACGTTGAGGCTATCTAAACTTCCTCTGTCCGAGTCCCAGCTCGTGGTCTGTTCCGTTCCAGTGGCTTCTCAGAGCTCAGCCCAATGTTGGCTCCTTTTCCAGCAATACCTCAATACCCCCATTTCATATTTACTTACGCCATAGAAGGACATTCAGCCCATCAAATCTATCCCATCAATCCCATTCTCCCATTTATTTCCCTTGAATTTGTTGTCCCTCGGATTCTTAACAACTCCCCTGCCCCACTTTCCTGTCATCCACTGAAGCCAGGGGTTTATTTACAGGAACTGATGAACCTACCAACACGTCTTTGGGATGTGTGAGGATATCCGAGCACCCGAGGGAGACCCACATGGTCACGGGGCGAAGGTGAAAACTCTGCACAGACGGCGTCCGAGGTCAGGATCGAACCCGGGTCTCTGGAGTTGTGAGGCAGCAGAACTACCTGCTGTGCCATCATAAACTCTATAATCCATTTGTTATCCCAATATTTGCAACCTCCTCTATTTCTATAACCCTCAACATCTCGGTCCCTTTAATTCGTTCCACCCACTGCCCAGGTCCTAAATTCTGGAAGCTCCTCTCCATCTCTTTTTTTTTCCTTTTAAGACGTGCAGTGGTTTTGCCTCTGGACTAGTGGCCAGAATCCTGGACCCTTGATCCAGAGATGCAAGTTCAAAGCCCACCATGGTTAAATTCAAGTAATTCAATAAATCATGAATTTTAAAATCCAGTCTTGTTGAATGAAACTGCTAGAACATTAGTGAACCGGTTAGATTTTTCAATGATGCCCTTTAGGGAGGGGAATCTATCCTTGCCTTGTCTGGACTATATGTGACTCCAGACCCATGAACACAGTTGACCTTTAGTTACCTCCTCAGATCAGGGGTCATTAGGGATGGACAATAAATGCCGGCACCACCACCACCAACAACAACAACCTCATCCTGTAGAACTTGTGACTTTAACTGAGCTCCCTAATGTGTGGTGCAGAGGATGTTTTCATTAGCAGGAGAGTCTACGACCTGAGGGCACGGCTTCACAAGAAAGGGATGTCCCTTTAGAAAGGAGATGAGGAGGAATTTCTTCAGCCAGAGGGTGGTGAATCTGCGGAATTCTTTGTCACAGAGGGCTGAGGAGGCCAAGTCATTGGGTGTATTTATGGCAGAGGTTGATAGGTCCTTGATGGTAAGGGAGTTTAAGGGTTATGGGGAGAAGGCAGGAGAAAGGGGTGGAGAACAAAAATCAGGCATGATTGAATGGTAGAGCAGACTCAATGAGCCAAATGATCTAATTCTCCTCTATCTTATGGTCTCACTACCCTGTTTTTGTGTCTCATAACTTGTTCACCTCCAAGTTCTCCCTGAGCCTCCTCTGGTTCAAAGAAAACACCCAGGCTATTCAGTCTCTCCTCGTAACTAAAGCGTTCCATCCCAGGCAACATCCTGGTGAATCTCCTCTGCACCCTCTCTAGTGCAGTCACATCCTTCCTACAGAGTAATAGCCAGAACTGCAGACAGTATTTCAACTGTGGCTTAACCAATAATTCATAAATTTGTAGCAAGATATTGCTGCTCGTATATTCTGTGTGGCTCACCATCAAGTTCTGTTTGTTAACACTCTTGTGCCCTGCTTCAAGCCATTTTCTGCATCCACAGCACTCGAATAACATGAGTTGCAGAGGTCCTGGATTTGGGTCAGTTCCCGTATCCTGCAATCCCCTATGTTGCATCAGTGGCTGGGTTTATTAGAATGAACTGGCCCAGCCACAGAGCGAGTGGATGCCCAAAGCAATCGTCTGCCTTTACCCAGCCTGCTCGGACCACGTGACAAATGCTAATCGCTTTCATTGATTTTTAACCTATCTGCTTATTTCAGCCATCTTCCTGCCTTCCTGCTGAAGCAACCATTTCTGCCTGTGGTCCAACAGACTTCTCTGGGAAGGAGCAACGCAGGTAATGGAACTTTCTGTCACCGTTGCTTTCCCTCGAGGTATTTGGCCCAAAAATCGAAAGTGCCGTCTGCTTGGATTTATCCTAGAGTGTGTGGGAATTGAAGATTAATTTCAGTAACACTGCTGTGAGCAGCACAGTCTGTGCGCAGCTTCAAGGCTAATGATGTTTTCTTAGTTTGGATAATTGCATTGCAGTGACATTTGTAACAGTAATTTACCCGTGGCAATGCTCAAAATCCATTGAGGTTTACGATCATCCAGTGTATTTTTCTATGCAGTTGGAATCTCTGACTTTCTCCTTAGTTCCAGCCAGCAGTAAGTAACATGTTGCAATAGCTGACATAGTAAACTTGTGTGGGGAAATGTTGGAGGCAATGTGAATTGTCTTAGCTGCATAGTGACATTATTGCCTCCTGAGTGAGAAAAAGGATTCCATTTGAAACAACTTATTTGGTAGAAGAAATTAAAAGCACTAAGTGTGCTGCAGTAATTCTGCTCCGCCATACGTCCACGATAATAAGCTGCTTTGTGGTTGCAGCATGTCATTAGAGCAGTTCCATTGAACTTCCTTGCAATTTGCTGTTAGTTGCCTATTATTCTGTAATTATGACCTGCTGTTAGAACTCCACACCCACGGGATATTTCACAAATGAACAGCAAAGGAGTAAACTTGCACTGATGACTTTATTTAAACTGTCAAGAATCTGTGCATTTTTGATGCTGGATCACTTAAAATGTAATTTAAACACCCTAACATTTGTCCCCACTTCCTGATGCTGGCCCAGCCTGTACGTTCCGTTCTAGTGCCGACTGCCTCTATAAAATCTGTAGTACCTCTACAGGTGGGAGTGTGTAATTACAGTGTGACGTTTACATCACTTGTTCCTGTTCTGAGCATAAACTTTAGATTTTCTTTTAGAGGGAATATCAAATAAAATTGGGCAAAAAGGGTCAGATGTATATGATGGGCTAAATGGCTCATGTCTGTGCTGTACAACCCTGTGACTCTAAGATACAATGATTTACTTTAGTGACTGACTTATCTCTGGTTTCCAAGAAAAATATCACAGAAAATTAACTTTTACATGTAATAAAAAAAAGTTATGAATCTCAATTTTTTTAGGCTGACTTCCAGGTTGTATTTGACAGATTTTAAATATAAGAGCAATATAAAAGAAATACGTTATGATTCATTATAGTACATCACAGTTTTCAGTGAAGCTTTGTTTTCCTGATGCTCGGCTGTGGGTCAGACTTCTCCTGGCATCCAAGAGTTAATGTACTGATGTAAAATATCAAATGGTAGGTGGTTCTTCACTGGATTAAAAGTCAACAATTCTAAGGTGAAATACTAAAACTCAGTGTATTGAGAAGGGAGAACTTGACAGAAGCAAACTCAGCTGTTGATGTGGGAAAATATTATTTCTCTTAATGGCTGCCTTTTGATGTGTGGTTAAGGCATCAGTCGTAGCTTGGCGGGGAGAACTTTTTCATCACGAGCTGGAAGGTCGTATGTTCAAGCCTTACAGTGGAAGCTCGGAAGGCACAAAATCCCAGCGCAGTACTGAGGCGAGTGCTACACTGTTAGAGGCACCCTCTTCCTAAACACACATGCTCTCTCAGGTGGAAATATTTAGGAGCAAGACAGATATTCCCCTGTGCCTAGGGAAATAATTATTCTCAATCACAGAAGCAGATTACTGCTTCTTGTGCCCTTTGGTGTCTGAGGGAGATGTTACATGAGCTCAAGCCTCATCTTCCACATTGTAACCAGACTGAAGATCTGTGGGTGTGAAAGGCAGGTGGGAGATCCTGTGGAAATGAAAGGTTTTATTTGCAGAAAGCAATACGCAGTAACAGACGCAATCAGACGTAGTGTGCTTTGGCACAATTCTAGTCAGCCATTTTGAATGAGCCTGAATGAATGGGATCCGTTTCTTCCTCAGGGATGTGTGTAGTCTTTAAGCTAAGACCTGGGATACCGAAACCGGTCCCCTCGATAATTACATTGTCCCTGAAGTTATTCCATTCTTTTCTGGGACAATATAGCAATCCTGGAGATCTGAAGAACAAGACGTCTTCAGATCTTCCAGATTCAAGTCGAATAGAAAGCATTGAGGCCAAATGCAGTTTCCCCAGTTTCAATCATCTCCCAGTCTTTTGATGTTCAAAACCAGAAAACACCTGCAACACATTCCAGCTGTTTGCTGCTCTGTGAGGTGGCAAATAACAGAAAAAAGTGTCTTTTGTGTTTTTGAAAAAAGCTTGCCCCACATATCTCCTTTGAACTTTCCCCTCTCACCTTAAATGCATGCTTTCTAGTATTAGACACTTCAACCGTGCGGGGGGAACGATACCGGCTGTCTACTCTATGCTTCTCATAATTTTATAAACTTCTATCAGTTCTCCCCTCAGCCTCTGCCATTCCAGAGAAAACAGCCCAAGTTTGTCCAACCTCTCCTTGTAAGAACATGCCCTCTAATCCAGGCAGCATCCTGGTGAACCTCTTCTGCGCCCTCTCCAAAGCCTCCACATCCTTCCGATAATAGGATGACCAGAATCGAATGCAGTACTCCAGATGCGGCCTGACTAGAGTTTTATAAAGCTGCCGCGTGAATAAGATGGGCAATGTGCCCTGATTTGAAGCAGTGTGTTAAAATGGTCAATCGTGCACCTACACTCCATGCTTGCCTGGTGGTGGCTGCCATTTGAGATGGTCCTTTTGCTTGTTGGACCAACCCTCAACATTGCTCCACGGGTTGTGGTTCACTGAAGGGGAAATATTGGTCTGTTTTAATGGCTCCTCTTATCAGTCAATCAGGAAATGTAGTTAGACCAAAAGAAATGAGAAGCAGCTCTGTGCATCTTTTAAATGCAAACCCTGAAAATCTTTGCCTATCTTCCCAGGTCCTCTGCATCACTCTACCTCAATGTCACAAGTCGATTCCTTTGGAAAGGCATGGACGAAGAAACAGCTGAAGAGGTAACTATACCCAGGCGTGAATGTTGGGAACAAAAGCTATAACACAGACTAACTCAGCCTGTTACACAAGGCCAGCTTGAATTCTACTGTGTTTCATTTTTAAACCTGCTGTGTTTTGCTCTGCAAGGAATTGACTGAGGATGTTAATTAACTAAAGCAGCACTGAGAATTGAGAAGCATCTCCTTGACTCTATTCCCATTCCTTTCCAGCCCAGTTTGGCCAAGGACTTGTGTTGACAAGTCATTTTTTTCTTCAGTCTAATCTCCTCTTCTAATGTTTGGTAATAAAACTGTCCAGTGCAATGATTGCCATTGCTTCCAAACTCGTCCAGTTAACAAAGTCAGTACTGTTCAGCACTGTTTTGGGCCCAAGTGGATGTTGGCAAGTCTACTTGCAATAGGAACTGCACTTGTATATTTTTCCTTAAAAGTTTACTTTAATCTTGAGAATTGCTGATCAGGACTTTTCTCTCAGTTTTTGTTATTCCAAGGTTGCTAACTGGATTTTTTTTTCTACTTGTAACAACTGACAGTAAAATAATGTCTCCATTTGTGAGTCGTAGGGGGATAGTTGATGGCTGGCATGGACAAGATGGACAGAAGGGCCTAAAATGCTGTGGGGAGGGTGGCCTGTAGGACCCATCAGTCAGACACCTGCAGCCCCTTTGGTCAGTACTCGTGTTGTTGATTATAGGAGCAGAGTTAGGCCATTCGGCCCGTCGAGTCTGCTCCGCCATTCGATCATTGCTTTTTTTTTACACCCCCCCCCCCCCCCCATTCTCCTGTCTTCTCACCTTAACCTCTTTACCAATCAAGAACCCATCAATCTCTGCCTTAAATACACCCAATGACTTGGCCTCCACATTCCTCCATAGCAACGAATTCCAAAGATTCACCACCCACTGGCTGGAGAAATTCCTCCTCATCTCGGTTCTAAAGGAACGTCCCTTTATTCTGAGGCTCTGCCCTCGGATCTTAGACACTCCCACTGATGGAAACATCCTCTCCACGTCCACTCTACCCAGGCCTTTCAGTATGCGGTAGGTTTCCATGAGATGATGGAAGTGTGAGTACTTTCATTGTTGCCATGGTTGGAAATAATGGGTGTGTCCAATCCTCTCCAAGCATTAGAGCTACACGTCCCAGAGACAAGCCCTTCAGTCCACATTGTCCATCCTGGCCATTGTGCCAATCTTCATCAATACCATTTTCCAGCACTAGACCTGTGGCTTTTTGTTCCTAAGTTATTCAAGTGCTGGTCTGGAAGTCTACGGTCCAATCTTAGAGGAATAAGTGTTATGAAGTATGATAACATTGCATGTTATGTTGAATCAGAAAGGGGCAGAGCAGTTGCCTGCTGCTGTGATTGTGTTGGCAATTGGTTTATTCTTGTCATGTGTACTGAGGTACAGTGAAACACTTTGTTCTGCATGCCATCCATATAGATCATTTCATCACATCAGTGCATCGAGGTAGGTCAAGGGAAAACAATAACAATGCAGAATAAAGTGTTACAGTTACAGAGAAAGTGCAGTGCAGGCAGACAATAAGGTGCAAGGTCATGATGAGGTAGATTGTGAGGTCAAGAGTCTATTTTGTCATACAAGAGGTCCATTTAATAGTCTGATAACGGTGGGATAGAAGCTGTCCTTGAGGCTGGTGCTATGAGTTTTCAGACTTTTGTATCTTCTGCTCAATGGGAGGGGGGAGAAGAGAAATGGCCGCAGATGGAAGAGCCATTTTGAGCACAAGCTAAAGGACAGTGTGCTTATTTATGAAAGGACAGTGTTCTGCTTCCTCTTGAGAGCCAGCAACTGTGCAGTGATTATACTGGTGTAAAATCTACAGGTGGAGTGTGTGCTTGGGGCCAAGGTCAAATGTCAGTAATACTTACAGTGGGTGCAGGAGCTGAAGGTCAGCAAAATGCTAGTTATTGCATTCCCTTCTAAGTGAAGTTTTGTTACTCTCAGCAAAAGAGAAGCAGTACCCAATTTAACATGTTCTGTTGCTATGGAAGGTTGTTAAGGATCTCTCTACCCCTGTGAGAAATGGCCTAATTTAATGTCTGAGGAAATAGGGCACTGAAGCGACAAAGGCATTTTGGTTTTGCTTTCTAAATTAAGATTTTTGCTCACTGCAAGAATTGAATTCATCGCTGTTGTTCGAAGGAGCAAGAGATGAAATTCAGTAGCGAGTCTCTCGAGTTAGTTTATCTGCTGTAGGAAGCTGGGAACGCTGAAAGGGTAAGTGTTCCTGTTGTTTGCTGGAAGCTGAGAAGATCCCAGAAGTGGAATCCTTGCTTCTGGTGTGGGCGGTGAGATTAATTTGGGAATGGGCTGACATCGGCACATGAGGTCCTCGGTACGTGGTCGATGAAGCGACGAGGGGTGCTGGAGACTGGAGAAAAGCTGGGGTTGTTCTTGGAGCAAAGGAGGTTAGGAGGAGATTTGATGGAGGTGGATGGAGTAGCAAGGTGGGGGTTGGAGAAAAACTCTCCCCATTAGCCAATACTCCAAGGACCAAGGAGAACGATGAATATTTTGGACAAGAGATACAAAAGCAGATGTGAGGAAAACCTTTTTTCGCTTGGAGTAATTATAAGTTGGACATCACTGCTTAAAGGTATGGTGTGACTAAAATCAAGCGGTGCCTTCAAAGGCCGATTGGATAGGGATGGGAGAATAATTAGTGGGGGTGGGGGAGAATGGGATAGATGGGATTGCTTTACTTGGGAGCTAGTGTGGACTTGATGGGCCGAATGGCCTCCTTCCACGCCAAACCATTGGCATGGAAACAGTACATGGTCCACCTGAGCTCACTGAGAGTGACAACCGTTCCTTTCCCCACCTGGTAGCCTCTACAATTGTTAGTGGCTGTTTAGTGACTAAGTCCAGGGCATCCAATCATGACTTGCCCTGTGTACGAGCATCTACCCACTTAATCTGACTGGGATCACCTTCTCTCCTGTGCAGACCGCTGTCACAAGCCATCTCCTTCAGCATCCCCTTTGGGTTGGACAGCGACGTGGACGTGGTCATGGGCAATCCTGTCGGCCTAATGAGGTCTGTCAGCTCTGACAGCCTGACCAGCAACGCCTACCGGTCGCAGAGCAGTCTCCCGGGAGCGCCGTACGGTTGCGCTGAAGACACCGCCGGTTACCCAGGCAAGGAGGAGGTCCTGGGAAATGAGAATGGACTTGTGAGGTCGCCAATAGCGCCTCAGAAACTGTTGCAGTCGGCCAAAGAGTATCCAGGGCACCAGAAGCCCGTTGAAAACGGGGTGGTTGATGACCATAGCAACTACATGGAGTTGCCAACCATTGAAGAAGCATTAAAGATAATCCACAACTCGGACAAGCTTGAACCTAGACTCCGTCCTGAAGGAGCACCGGATGGCTTTTTCCTCCATGGGCCCAGTGTGACAGAAGGGTTTATGAAGCCCAAGGGGAACCAGTCCAAGTTAGACCTGGACCCTCCTCACAAGTCCACCAACCCAGTGAAGGACTCTGGGATCCCTGCACCAGGTGGGTACCAGGCAAACAGTGGAGAAGTCCCATCAGAAGATGGGAATTTTTCGCGGGATGATGACTCAGTCCTGAGAGACAACAGTCTGGATTCGGATGTGGAGGACTCTTCCAGGCCTGCCCTGGAGAAGGACTACACCAGCAAGGATGAGTGCACATCGTGTCTTAGCTCTCTGAGCTCACAGGCGGAGAGCGTGGCCTCCTCGGGTTCTGGGGTGAAGATGACCAGCTTCGCGGAGAGGAAAATGAAGATGATCAGCCCTGCAGAGCCCAAGTCCACCATCTCACAGAAGACGACACCCGACAGCGTGGATCTGAATGACCAGGCCATGGCCTCCTGGGCTCAGAAGTCGGATGATAGTCCCAGCAGGAACCAGGCGCTGGCCTCTGAGATGACCCAGCTGGGCATCCGGTTGGAGGAGAAACGGCGGGCCATCGAGGCACAGAAGAAGAGGATCGAGGCCATCTTCGCCAAGCACCGCCAGAGGTTGGGGAAGAGCGCCTTCCTGCAGCTGAAGAAGAAGGAGGACGGCGGGGAGTCGGAGAACGGGAGCTCAGCGGACGGGGACAGGAGGAAGCTGTCCCTGGAAGAGAGGTTGTCCAAGATCGAAGACGAGGAGGAAAGCGAAAGCCCGGGGCAGTTGAAAGGTGGCAAGGCAGCGGAGAAGGGCGAGGAGAGCCTCGGCAAGAACCACAGCGAGAAGCACGTGAAACTGAATGTGCCGGAGTCGCCCAAGGAGCCTGAGACGGATGCGGGTATCGGAGAGTACAACAACGCCGTGGCAAAGCTCAACTCGGCCTTGTCCTCGCTGCAGATCGACATGCAGAGGCTACAACAGCAGCAGGAAATGCTGATGGAGAAGAAAAACGCACAGGCGTGGGTGATCCCTGCCCACAAGCCGACTTCACAGAGGCCAACGCGCGACTTCCAGCCCCCCAGGTCTGCCGAGTTCTCGTCCCCTTCCCCATCACCCTCCCGCAAGCCAGTTCCTTCTGCTACCCGCTCTCCCCAGGCAGGGCAGAAGAAGGCAAACCCCACCCCTCCCAAGAGCCCACGGCACTCTCGTCCCGTGGAGCTGAAGATCCCGCCTTTAACCCGCGTCCTTACCCCTCCGCAGAATGTCGACTCCCTGCCTCACCTCCGAAAGTTCTCCCCGAGCCAGGTGACGGTGCAGACCAAGTCTTCCATTTGCTTTGGCGATGATCAGGAAGAGGAGCCAGACGTTGACGCCAGGCCAAAGCTGAGGCCGGTTGGACCGGTGACGAGGGTCGGCAGCCAAGCGAGTGAACCCTCGGTGGCGGATCCTGTCAGCCCTGCCCTTGACCTGGAAAGCGAAGGCAACCTCAGACCGATAGGACCGATTGTACCTCAAAAGGCAACCGAGCAACCGGATGGCCAGCCTGATGTCGGAAAGAAGGAAAATCCCTCCTCTGTTAAAAGGACTAGTTTAATCGAGATACCACTGTCCTCCTTGAAGGGTCCCGACGATGGTGAAGATGACCAAGAGGGCATTGAAGATTCTACAAACGACCAGATGGACATGGAGCAGAGGTCTGTTGGCTTCTTCTTCAAGGTTGGTGACCCTTTCCTCTGGTTCTTGCTGCATTACCTTCTGCTCAAAAGACTGGGGAATGTGGGGCTTGGAAACATTTCTGATGTGAATAGGGTTATTTTTGAACATAGAACATAGAACAGTACAGTACCGAACAGGCCCATCGGCCCACAATGTTGTGCTGACATAGCTAATCCCTCCTCTATGTACAGAATGCCCATAGCCCTCCATTTTCCTCTCATTCATGTGCCCATCCAAGCCCCTCTTAAAAGCCTCCAATGAATTTGCCTCCACCACCCTATCAGGCAACGCATTCCAGGCATCCACCACTCTGAGTTTTAAAAAAAACTTACCCCTCATGTCTCTTCTGAACCTATCCCCTCTCACCTTAAATGCATGCCCTCTGGTATTGGATCGCTCAACAATGGGGAAAAAGATATTGCTTGTCCACCCTATCTGTGCCCCTCATAATTTTATACACTTCCAACAGATCACCCCTCAGCCTCTGCCACTCCAGAGAAAAGAGCCTAAGTTTGTCAGCCTCTCCTGATAGCACATGCCCTCTAATCCAGGCAGCATCCTAGTAAACCTCCTCTGCACCCTCTCTAAAGCCTCGACATCCTTCCTATAGCAAGGTGACCAGTTCTGAATGTGTTAAAGTCAGAATAGGGTCCGCTTTGCTCCTTTTAAGAAGCTCTTTTAAAAAAAACCTACCTCAAACCAAGCCATTGGTTATCTATCCACAGATCTCTCTCCGGGGTAAATTTTGTTTTCAACAGTTTCTTCTCCAAAGTATTGCAGAAACAGCATTTAATTATAATCTTAAGCTACTGTTGGGTTATCCCTGTGCTCTCAATCTCCGATGCTCCAGAGGAAACAACCCAAGTTTGTCCGACCTCTAATTCGTGTAGTATCCTAGTAGACCTCTTCTGCATCCTCTCCACATCCTTCCCATAATGGGGTGACCCAAAATGAATGAAATACTTCAGATTAATTTAACTGGATGAACCTGGTCAACGTTGAGAGATCTCGCCGTGGCTGCTGTTGGGTTCTTGCCCTGTGAAGAGGGAATTGTGATGCTGTACGTGCCCGTAACCTGCGTAAAAACCCTGTGAAGTTCACAACAGCCCAACAAGAAACACTTGATGAGAAAATTAAATTAATGGCATTGATTATAATGAGAGGCAGTTAATGGGATGGGTTCTGCCTCTGAGGTAGTGAGATCAAAATTAATGACTGAGTGTGGCTTTAATAAATGAAACTGCTGCCAGGAATGTTATTACTTTATTTGCAACTGTCATTAACTATACTCGATGGATCTTGTTAAGCTTGCAAAATAACTGCGAGTTCCTTGCGTCAGATGCTCAGTGACATGGTAGCATCAGCTGGCATTTAATGTATTCTCCAGAGTTTAGAATGAGATCTGGTCTCATTGAAACACTGTTCTGAAGGGATTGAACAGTGGATACTGAGGGGCTGTTTGGAACTTCGGGTAAGGAATTTCTTCACTGAGAGGGTAGTGAATCCTGGAATCAGTCCCCCAGGAATCTGCACCTCTTCAGTTATCAAATATATTCGGTCCTGAAATTAATGTGGGAGTGTTTTTTTTTGGAATCTCCAGAAATTGTGTGTTGGGGGTGAGGCAAGGGGGATGGATCTTGAAGAATTACAACATGGGCTTGAGATTTCTGCTCCTCCTACCCGTGATCTTTTGATTAAACCTATTTTGTGTCAAGGAAAATCCTGCATTCATATAGTGTCTGTCACGTTCACATGTGAACAGACAAATTAGGAGAAGGATAGGCCACTCAGCACCTCGAGTCTGATCTGCTGTTTAATAAAACTGCAGCTGATCTTACTTAAAACCCCTCCACACCCACCCTAACGTGGCCCCTCTTGATGTTTCAGTCAAGTTCCCCCTCTTCTAAACTCCACTGGATACAGGGATAGCCTGTGCAGGGAAAAACAAATGGATGTCTTTCTGAAGTAAAGTGCTATTTTGGAACCATACAACATGGGAAGGCAGTCCGTCCTTCCAGACCCAATGGAAGAACTACCGATTGCCCCTCTCCCTGGCTTGCCTTGAGTTTTCTTTCTCCCCCTTGTTAATATTCAATGTCCCCAAAAATTTCAATTAATATACACAGAGTGACGGGTGCCTGGAAGGTCCAGGCAGGGGAGGTGGTGCTGGAAGCAGGCCGCAGGTCCAGTAGAGACCTGTTGCATCTATGTCAGGCTCTGTGTTCCTGATACCAATTTGTTGCCTCAATGTGTCTCCATACCTCCCCTCTGGATCTCTTTAAATGTGCGCCCACTCACTTAGTAAACAAGGCTGAATTACAATCGCACGTACATGCAGGTGAATTATTTCACCAGTGGGGTTTCTGTTCTACAGGATTTCATTTGTAAACAGTTTGAACACAGAACGTTGTACAGCACAGGAACAGGCCCTTCGGTCCACAATGTCTGTGCTGACTGCAGTGCCAATCCAAACTAATCCCATCTGCCTGCACGTGGTCTATATCCCTCCATTCCCTGCCCATTCATCTGTCTGTCTAAATGCCTCTTAAACACTGCTTTTTATCTGCTTCTACCCCCTCCCCTGGCAGCCCGTTCCAGGCACCCACCGCTCTGTGTATATTAAAAAGAAATTGCCCCATAAATGTTTAAACTTTAAAATTATGCCCTCTAGTACTTGACATCTCCACCCTGGGGACAAAGACTCTAGCAATCTACCCTATCTATACCTCTTATTTTATAAACTTCTATCAGGTCACCCCTCATCCTCCAGAGAAAACAATTCAAGTTTGTCCAACCTCTCAAGATAAGATTAGATATCTTTATTAGTTACATGTACATCGAAACACACAGTGAAATACACCTTTTGCGTAGTGTGTTCTGGGGCAGTCCGCAAGTGTCACCACGCTTCCGGTGCCAACATAACATGCCCACAACTTCCTAACCCGTACGTCTTTGGAATGTGGGAGGAAACCGGAGCACCCGGAGGAAACCCACGGAGACGCGGGGAGAACGTACAAACTCCTTACAGACAGCGGACGGAATTGAACCCGGGTCATCGGCGCTGTAATAGCGTTACGCTAACCGCTACACTACCGTGCCTGCCGTAGCTAATACTCTCCAATCCAGGTAACGTTCTGGTGAACCTCTTCTGCACCAAAGCCCTCCGCATCCTTCCTATAATGAGGTGACCAGAACTACACAATGTGGCCTGACCAAAGTTTTGTACAGCTGCATCGTGACTTCCCAACTTTTATACCGAAGACCCTGACCGAACACAAGCCTTCTTTACCACCCTGTCTACTTGTGTTGCCACTTTCAGGGAGCTTTGGATTTGCACCCCAAGACCCCTCTACATCAATGCTGTTAAGTACCCTGTCATTTACTGTATACTTTCCTCTTGCATTCAATCTCCCAAAGTGCAACCACTCACACTTGTCTGGATTAAACTCCATCTGCCGCTTCTCTGCCCACATTTCCAACTGGTCCATATCCTGCTGAATCCTTGGACAACCTTCCTCACAACTCCATCAATTTTCATGCCGTCTGCAAACGTGCAAATCGACCCATCTACATTTTCATCAAAATCATTTCTGTCACAAACAACAGAGGTCCCGACACCAATGTTAGCAGAACACCACTGGTCACGGACCTCTGGTCAGTATAACACCCCCCCACCACCGTCTTCTGTGGTCAAGCCAACTTTGAATCCAGTCTACCAGGTCTTCATGGATCCCATGTGGCTTAATTTGGAATAAATGGACAATGTGTTTGGCTAATAGAAGCTAGTGGTAAATTCATAAAGACTTTCTATAGAAATGTTGATTATTGGAACTAAATCTAGATGTGAAAAAGGTATTCTTAAGTTGCGTTATCATGACAGCTTCTTCACACAAAGGGTGGTGCGTATTTGGAATGAACTGCCCGAAATGGTGGTTGAGGTGGACACATTAGCAACATTTAAAAGCCATCTAGATAAGTCCATGGATAGGAGAGGTTGAGAGAGCCACGGGCTAAACGTGGACAGATGGGATTAGCTCGCTGGGCGACATAGCTGGCATGGATGAGTTGGGCTGAAGGGCCTGTTTCCGTGCCGTATGACTCTAGCCAAAATATTCTTGGATCAAAGATTCTCTGTTTTTGGAAGGTGTTTTCTGAATAGAAACCATGTTCTTTAATAATAAATAATTGACTGTCCAGTGAAGTGTACATTCTGTGCTGTGCTGTGGCTAGGCATTACTTGTCCATCACTGGCTGAGGTGATGGGGCTTTTTTTCCTTTCACCATCACAGGGTCTGTAGTTCATCCTCCCACAGCGGTGTGAGGTAA